>NC_083285.1:25096144-25378473 GCF_963506605.1 Zootoca vivipara | reverse complement strand
CTGAGGCTTAAAGGCCTTTCAAAGTTTGTAACCATAGCACAGACTCTGAAACGGGACTAACTCCTCCCCCATTTCTGCCTTCCGAATATAGTGGATAGATCTGGACCCTATCCAAATCTGCCTCATAGCAGCAGAAAACACTGTGGGGAGACTGGAAGATTTCTTAAACTATCCCAGAAGTTAAGATGCAAATGAAGTATTTATGCTGCGTTCACATTTTCCTGATTACTTTCTCCAATGATTTTATGTTCTCTCAGCAAATGGAATAAAAATCACCTTGTCTGCCTCCTCACCTGCTCTTCCTGTCATCTCTGGTGCCAAATGAGATGTTATTAATTTTAGCATCAGTACATAAAATGGTAAGTCAATCTGTGGTTGATTTGGAATTCTGATGTCCGTGGCAGTCCAGGTCTCTCACATGGTACTCTGTAATGTGAGATGCAACTCAATACAGGTGTGCAGTGTGTGTGTGTGTGTGTGTGTGTGTGTGTGTGTGTGTGTGTGTGTGTGATATCCCTACTTCCTTTCAGAAGCAGATAATTATTCACAAATAGTGAGTATGCAGATTGGAAATATCCGATTGTAACTGGACAGTGAGTTTTGCATAGATTTTCTTAACTAGATATGCCCAGTTTAATTTTTATTGAGTGCTTTTAAAAAGAGGAGCAGACAGATCTCCAGATGTTTCACTACCCCAAGATATCAGTTACAGGTAAATCATATTTATAAAATCTTTTTCTTATGTCTAGTCACTCATCTATTAAATGGGCATTTCTGTGCGAGAAATACATGTACACACACACACACACACACACACACCTCACACAGAAATGCTGTTGAAAAAGTATAGAAAAAGTATAGATTATTTTAATGCAACTTTCCTTTACGGTTTAAAAAATATTTATTTCTAAGTCTTTCTACTGTAATCTGTAAAAAAAGAAAAAATAATAATAGTAAATTAACATTGTTCTGTTACACAGATTTTAATAATATTACTGTAAAATAAATGAAATTTCCCTCTCAAAGCTAAAGGCAACTCTTCAACAATGCATTGGTAAAGAATGTGTAAATTGCTAGTGATCTTCATTTTTAAAAGTTATTACTATGCATAGTGAGAAATGTTGAATCCTTAAAAAAAAAAAAAAGAAGGTCACTAGTTTTTCTGGTAGCACAGTGAGGAACATGGTGTGTTTTGTCCCTGTGTGGGGTTGCAATGTGGTTTATGCAATTGCAATGTGGCATGGGAGGGGTCCACAGCAATTCCTTGTCTTGCCAAAGGTTGGTGATCCCTGGTCTTTCCCCGCATCCCACCCTCATCCCTGTGAAACCTGAACATGAAACCTGAGCCACGGATAGCATCAGAAAACAAAGGAACAGAAATGCAAGTAGGAGTTTTAGGCTAGTATCAATATTGAACAATTATAATCTCTTTTATAGGTACAAAATCACCTCTGAGCTCTCATGTTACTCACTTTATTCTTCTACAGAGTGATTCAATTACAAACAAACAAAGTAAGCCTGGGTGACGGGAGGGATGCATGAATCAATCTACTTGTGTCACTTTTACATAAGTTATTCTGCCCTGTTTTCCCATTAATCTGTGATTTTTCTTCTTCTGTTTTTTTTATTTTTAAAAAATATCCACATTTAAATCCACAGATAAATATGCAACTAAATAATTTTTTAACAAATGCAATCCTTTATGCTTTTACCTCGGAATAAGCCCTACTGAACTGTAGGCAGATATGTATGGGGCATGTTCTCTCAAAATGCATGTCTTAAAATATACTTTGATTCATTTTTTGAGACCAGAATGGCATCAGAACGTTTAGGAATTGCAAAAGGTAGATGACTAAGTTCCAATACACACATCAATCTAAGAGGCGCAGATTAGATCAATTCCTAAAGATCAAATTCTAAAAGTATCTCCAAATGAGTGTGCTCTACTACTACAACTTTCTGTTTCGTGCCCTCATTCTCTCCTCTGTCTGTCTCCACATCCCATCTGTATCAAGTGTCCAAATTGAAACATTCATCCAGAGTGCAGCGCAGGTCAGACTTTGCTTTGCATGGCAACCTACTGAATTCTGGTAACTGTTTCTGCTACCAGACCAGTTGTGGCAATAGGCCAAGGGTCAGGATTCTTAATATTTATGTAAATGGTGCATTTGTTGTTGTTGTTTAGTCGTTTAGTCGTGTCCGACTCTTCGTGACCCCATGGACCATAGCACGCCAGGCACTCCTGTCTTCCACTGCCTCCCGCAGTTTGGTCAAACTCATGTTCGTAGCTTCGGAGAACACTGTCCAACCATCTCGTCCTCTGTTGTCCCCCTTCTCCTAGTGCCCTCCATCTTTCCCAACATCAGGGTCTTTTCCAAGGATTCTTCTCTTTTCATGAGGTGGCCAAAGTATTGGAGCCTCAGCTTCACGATCTGTCCTTCCAGGGAGCACTCGGGGCTGATTTCCTTAAGAATGGATAGGTTTGATCTTCTTGCAGTCCATGGGACCCTCAAGAGTCTCCTCCAGCACCATAATTCAAAAGCATCAATTCTTCGGTGATCAGCCTTCTTGATGGTCCAGCTCTCACTTCCATACATCGCTACTGGGAAAACCATAGCTTTAACTATACGGACCTTTGTCGGCAAGGTGATGTATCTGATTTTTAAGATGCTGTCTAGGTTTGTCATTGCTTTTCTCCCAAGAAGCAGGCGTCTTTTAATTTCGTGACTGCTGTCACCATCTGCAGTGATCAAGGAGCCCAAGAAAGTAAAATCTCTCACTGCCTCCATTTCTTCCCCTTCTATTTGCCAGGAGGTGATGGGACCAGTGGCCATGGTGCATAAGGGTCCCCAAAATTTAATCCTACTGGCCAAAAAAACCAAAACCCTTTAGTAAATTTGGCTCTGAAATCCTAAACAACATTTTCTGTATCTTTTGAGCTGCTGTGAAAGGCTTTGAAATTCAAATTGTGTTAATTTGAAAAATGTAATGATGTAAACCGTTTTATCGTGTGACATTTATAACAATACTGTTACGTGCCCATCAAATGAAGAAAAGGCTAAGTAAGAGGAACCATGATATCTAGCAGATTTGTTATCTGGAGGGGTGAAAAAATAGTGCCATACCTAATTAAATTAACTAAATGTTGGTGTGCAAATTTATCTTCTTTTTGTAATTTCATCACTGCTACATTGGGATCATCATTTAATTAAAACTGAGGCTAATTAATTGTTCCAATTGTTTATAAAAAGATGTGATGTTCTTGACCTTTGAGAAAGAGGAAAGGGGACCACTTGCCATATTGCCCAGGGGATGTTTCTTAAAATTAAAACTTTTAAATTGCAGCAAAGAGAAAAGAAAATGTACAGTGGAACCTCGGTTTATGAACACCTCGGTTTACGAATTTTCGGTTTATGAATGCCGCGGACCCATCTGGAACGGATTGATTCACTTTCCATTACTTTCAATGGGAAAGTTCGCTTCAGTTTATGAATGCTTCAGTTTATAAACAGAGTTCCGGAACCAATTACACCCATGCTTCGGGTTAAGTACGCTTCAGGTTGAGTACTCCGCGGACCTGTCTGGAACAGATTAATCCACTTTCCATTACTTTCAATGGGAAAATTCGCTTCAGTTTATGAACGCTTCAGTTTATGAACAGACTTCCGGAACCAATTGTGTTCATAAACCGAGGTACCACTGTACAGCTATTCCCCCTTTGCATCCATGTAAATGAATGTTATAGGACGTTAGAATAAGGCTAAAATCACTGAAACTTCTAAATAATGTAGGATCTAATGTGGTTGTTCTGTAAAGCCTGAGAGAAAGAGATAGCTTAATTTAAAACATTAGTATTATTCTTGATGGAAATATTGAGACAGAGAAGACTACCATGCCTGAAAATTTCACCCACTGTTAAAAGGAAAACTATTACAGTTTCCTCCCCTCTTTTTTCTTTTTAGAAATTTCTCAACAGTTAATGCGGGAGGTGAAACGAAACAGTTCTAGATGGATGTGCCAAATTGGGCAAATCCTGAAGCATCTCAATCTGACGCAGTCTGTTCTAGAGACACTGAATCCAGAATAATCACAAAACCGCAATTCCCAGCATCCTTAACAAACTACAATTACCAGCAGTGGTGGCATCAGAAAAAAATATTGATGGGGCAGTGGCAGGGGCGGGGCTTAGATGGGGCAAAGTATATTTCTAGGTGGGTGGAAAAAGAAAATAACTGCGTAAGTTAATGGAGATCAGAAATGGGCGGCAAGTTCCTTTTTTGAGGGGTGATTGCCCACCTGTTCCCCCTCTGGCACCACCTATGGTTCACAGTATTCTTTGGGGGGGGCAGGAATTATGCTATAAATGTGCTTTAAATGGATAGTGTTTACATAGCACCAATAGGTAATTTGCAGCAATGTCAGTTCTTTAAAAAAATAAAAATAAAACCAAGTGTATTGGAGTTTTCCTTTTCCATCAAAGTGCTGGGGGGGACGGGACTCCCCTTGCTGGAAAAAAAAAATCCCACTTGCACCTTTAACCAAATGAAGAAAACCTTCCCTGGGCTCAGATAACCTGGCGTGTTAGCCATTATCACTGATAAGTAGATTTTTAATCAAGGAAATAAGGCATAGTTAATTATGTGCATGAGTTATATTTTTAAATTACATTTATTAGCTCTGCTAATCATTTCTTAACACACAAACCAGGTGTCACATGACAGTGTCTCCTTTTACCACCACTTGCAGAGATTAGAGTTAGAGACATGCTTAATCCAATTAGCAAGCCTGGCTTCATGTGAGAAGTGGGGGGGAAAGAGGGGGAGGAAGAAAAATTGCTGACAGTAGCAATGGCTGCTATTAGGTAAAGGTAAAGGTACCCCAGTCACTGACGACTCTGGGGTTGCTGTGCTCATCTTGCTCTATAGGCTGAGGGAGCCGGCGTTTGTCCACAGACAGCTTCCGGGTCATGCGGCCAGCATGACTGAGCCACTTCTGGCAAACCACAGCGCACGGAAATGCCATTTACCCTCCCGCTGGAGCAGTACCTATTTATCTACATGCACTTTGATGTGCTTTCGAACTGCTATTATTTGTTGATTCTCTAATTATGGCCTTCAACATGTACCCAAGGTGTCATGTTCAGTAGGAGATGTGTAATATTCCAAGCACAGAGGGAATCTTTTCATTACAAACCACTGATATTACTGAAGATGGGGGAAGGACGAAGATTTTTTTATTCATTTATTTTTACAAAACTGCAGATCACTGCAATGTGTTACACTAGCCCATTGGGGTGTTGTTCTTTCTCAGGCGATTAAAAGTACGTGAAGAATAGCAGGGGGCTCAGTTTGTAGAGACAGAGACAGAGCTAGCGGGGGGGGGCTAGTTGCACACAAGGTGGGGCTAGCCGCTCGTGGGGCGGGGCTAACCATGCACCCACCGCATCCCCTTCCTCCACCAGCATGAGAGTTTTAATCTCAGGGATGTGGGTTTGAGTCCCATGTTGAGCAACCTTCATGGTTCCTTCCAACTCTACAATTCTATGATTCCATGGTTCTATGCCCTTCTCCCTCATGAGTTGAAGGGCAGATGATACAGTAGGGACAGAGGAACATTTAGGGGAACGTGACCTGTTCACCCGCACTGGGTGCTGAGCTGAGAGGGGCTTCAGGGGATGCAGTAGAATGGAAGGTAAGAGGCGGGGGGTGGGCACCAAATTTGGATGTATCACTGGGTGCCGCTGAAATTGTCAAATCTAATTTGTTCTTCCGGGCCTTCAGAAGAACCTCGTTGGTTGTCCTAGGCTTTATGTTTTTATTCTGCTCTGCTGTGTTTTACCGTTCACAGTCTGCACTGTGGACAGTCTAGCCGTTAAAGCCTGAAATGACTTGGGAACAGGTTAACTGAAAGAATACCTTCTCCTGTAATTAGAAAAAGAAGTGAGATTGGTAATCATTAAGGAGAGGGTCTTTTCAGTAGTGAAACCCCAGTTATAAAATAGCCTCCCAATAGAGGTTTATCTGACACCATCCGTATGTTTTTCTTTGGCACCACAGACCTTCTGATTCACCTAGGTCTTTTAAATAACTATGTGTTATAGTCTGGGCCTTCCAGTTTTCAACATAGATTTAAATTATGCTTTAAACTGTTAAAAAACTAACTTACTTACTAACCTCCCCCCCCCTATTGTGTAAAGCTTTGTTTTTTTATGCTTTCTGAGAAAAATGTTATTATGCTATAGCTATGTAAATAAAATTGTCCTGCTTTCATTCTTTGCATGCTCCCAACTGCCTTCAACCATTCTTCTTGAGAGATAAAGGGGTTGTATACTGGGTGGTCTTCAGTTTCCCGCTGATTAATGAGGTGTGGTGTTTTGCACAATTGCCAAAAATCTGCATGAATATATGAGATTCTGTTTCAGTATAAAATACACATTTGTGCATCTTTCCATGAGATATTCAAATATATAAAATGTAAAACAAAGAGAATTCCCATCAACTACGATGGGGAAAGACAATTCCAATTATGTCAGTAAAGTCATCGCTACATTCTAGTATGGCGTAAGCAATGAATCGGTGCCAGTTGCAATACAGACAAATCTCTAGTTTGTGCTTCAGTATAGCTATGGGATTGCCCACTCCTGGGCTGGGTATCTGAACATGAAGCGCCCCACCCAGGCTTCCTTAAGAGGATACCCCATGACAGCTAAGGACATTAAGTTGAATGCCCCTTTTTGCCAAGAAGTTGTGTCTTGTGTAAGGAAGGCAAAATTCGCAGACAGGCGCAATTGGTCTGCAAGGAGAATTCCTCTCATGCCCCAAATATGGTGACTGACATATTCCATAACAAGGTCCAGTAAGGGCCATGCCTCCTAACTTCAGGCAGCCCATAATCCCTGAAATTGAGGGAGGGAGTGTGGGAAATCCAGGACTGACTGCTGCCTAGGCCCCAGCATGGCTGGCTTTATCTGACTTATGTACAGACCAGAAGGAATAAGGCCCACACCTTCACACACCCACAACTGGCCAAAGGGTCATCTTCGGCAATTAGTCCAGCAAGAGTCAAAAGTGCCTTCTTCTGCCACATCAATGCTGAGAAAGGAGAAGGAGTCCATTCTTCCTTCCCACCGGCCATGTTGTAGCTGCAAAAGCTGCTCCCAGCAGGGCAAGACGAGGCAGGAATGGAAATTCAGCCTGGTTCTGTATGTGGAATGGTACTCACCATTTCTTAATTATTGAGCTATATACAGTGGTACCTTGGTTCTCAAACTTAATCCATTCCAGGAGTCTGTTCAACTCCCAAAACGGTTCAAAAACCAAAGCGCAGCTTCTGATCAGCTGCAGGAGCTTCCTGCACTCAGTCAGAAGCCGTGGAAGCCACATCAGACGTCCAGTTTCCAAAAAATGATGGCAAATCAGAACACTCACTTTCAGGTTTGCGGCGTTCGGGAGCCGATTTGTTCAGGAGACAAGCCGTTTGAGTACCACTGTACCTTCTACTCATCTGTATGGATGAAATCTTTTACTTGGGAGTTAGTTCCATTGAACTCAGTAGGACTTACTTCTGAGGCGGCAGTGAATACAGATTGTGCTGTATGTCTCTCACTGATATTTTAAGGCACCCATTTCTCATTTCATTTCTCCCCTGATATTTCTTGTTTCGTGTTTAGTCACTAGTATCTGTCTTGCGTTCAGATCCAAGGCCACACAAAGCATTTCTGTTTTGAGGCACATATTTCTTGTGGAAATGTTTTATCTATCAGGCAGCTGCATCCTTGGACTCCAGGATATCAAGTGAACCATGTCTGGACAACATACCTGTATGAATAGAACTGTCTGTTGTGAAGGGGGGGGGAACAACCTTACAGCACAGAAGGAAACCAAGAAGACCCAGGTTGCTGAGAAAGACCCTCTGTGAGACCTAATGGAGTATAGTGAGTAAATGTTTTTTTCCCCACTTACAGGCTTAAAAAAATATATAAAAACATCAAAAGCCTAAGAAATATGAAAAGAGGACAGTAATAACTCTGACCCCTTATGAGACCTTATCAGGATGCTACAGCTGTTCCTTCAGCCACTGCTGCACAGTAAATGACAGATATATGTCATGGTGAGTTCAGAAATAAATTTTAGCAGCGGAAAGATCGCCACAAAGCATCATGGGAATTCCAATGCAAATAGACATCTCTGCACGAACAGAGCAAATTTAATTTAATTGGGCTGAAACCCAGAGTCCGCCCTTCTTGCTGCTCATCTGCATGTTGTAGCTGTTTCATGGGCGTATCCTCAAATGATCCAGAGCATTACATAAAGTTATCACCTAATCAAAATGCAAAATCCACTGATGTGTGTTGCAATTAAGCAATAAAGTTTGACTGTAATCATTAAATAGGAATCAAAAAATAGATCGCACTTTAGGGTCAAGTCCTTCAACGGCTTAATCTATGGTCTACAGCAGATGTAATTGTTACCTTAATGGCTTAATGATATCTTATGAAGTCAGAGAAAAAGTGTAATCAGCTTTCATAATACTCATCTGGTTATTGCAGCATGAAAGGAGTTGGGGGGTATTAAAAGAACATTGTGAAAGTACAGTTCACTTCGCTGGCATCAGCTATGTTGCTGGGAATGACTTCTGGACTTTCATAGCCGCTGGAGTATGCAATAGCTGGGAGTCGTTACAATAGTTACAATAGAACATTTGTTTGTTTACGAAATTATATATTGACTGCCTTTGGGGACAACACCCGCATAGCTGACATAGGTCTGATCCTGCTTTGCCTGTGTCTGCAATGGCACAGAAAAGCCAACACTATACAAGCATAGTCTAAAAATTGTGAGACAAACCCTGCAGGATCAGGCTGAAGGTCCATCTAGTTCAGCATCCTGTTCTCAAAGTGGGCAATCAGATACCCAAAAGCAGGACCTGAGCGCAACAGTGCAATACCCACTTTTGATTCTCGGCAACTGATGTTTGGAGGCATAATACCCTCCAACAGTGGAAGTAGAACATAGCTACCACTGATACTGGCCACTGGTAGCCTTATCTTCAAATGCAACAGGAAGAGGCTGGAGAACCAGAACCCAAGAGGGCTCCCATTCAATAAAGTAATATGTTAAGCAAACAGCCGCTGGAGAGGGGAAAAAAATTGCATGATGGCAGTGCCCCTGCAATCCTTCAGAGGCCATGCTCAAGTCATGCCTTCCTCACAACCCCAAACTTCACACCTAGGCATATTAGCATTGCGACCCAGCACAGAACTGGTCCTGGTTAGAGCTGTGGCTGAATGGCGAGAGATCCTAAGACTGGGAATAGGCACCCAAGAGGAAAACCACATGCACACACACGTGGGCAGGGACTGGGCACATCCCATTGGAACATAGCCATTTCGAGTGATTGGCGCATGGGCCACAAGTCTTAGGCAGAATGGTGCACATGCCATTCTCCCATATTTCCCTGCCACATCTCTGTTCATTTGGTTGGTCATCACATTTTGGGGAGCAGCCATCACTTAGTGGCCAAGGATCTGCATGAAACCTGTCCCTGAAGACCTGGAGTGCCCCTGCCAATCAGTGCAGACAATCCTGAACTAGATGGACCAATGGTCAGACTCAGTATGACACAGCTTCCTGTATTACAATATTTTTCTAGTGAGTTTTTCTTTTGAAGCACAGCACTTTCCACTACATGGATAGCAGCTATCCTGCTTGATTCATTTTTATGTTTTTAAAAACTTCATTTTGACGACTTCTAAAGCTGCAAACTGCGCTATGTCCACGATTCTTGCCCCCCCCCCTCCATATCACTGAACTGTGATTCCTTCAGGGACTTGGGTTACATCACCTTTGGGGTCCCTTCCAACTCTACAATTCTATGAATACTGCAGAATGTGTAGTTTGCTATATGCCAGGTTTACTCAGCGTAATTTATTGATCAAGTAAGATAATTATACAATCTGCCATTATTTTTGCACTATCCAAAGGTTAGGTTTCTTTTTAGCAATGCAGCTGTTCATTTAGAAACCACATCATCCACAGATTTCTGTCTCAGAATGTCTGCACTCTCAGTGGTGTCTGTTCTTATAAGATCCAGCTCTCCTAGCTAAATGACAAAGTTTATCGCAGGTCAGGCTTGAAGTATGTTAGCAGCACAACATGTACATCTGCTTGGCTGAATATAATCAGACTTTTGTAGTAACAAAAGGAAATAAAAGCTTTCTTCTGAACAGATTTTTACAGTCCAGTGATTCCCAGCCAACACACATATTATCGACAAAGTTCCTCGTTGCGTCCTAAAGAAGGGATGATGCAAAAGATCATATGTTGGACTTTCAAATATGAATCTTACTATTTTATGTAAGAGAATTTGTGACCTGCTAGCTCTCCCTTTCTGATGGAGAGATTATTGCTTTTTTTTTTTAGCAAGCTCTTCCAGAGCTGGCTTTGTGTGCTGCACACAACTCCTGCAAAATGCTCCCAGGGAGTTTCCAAACTAGGCACTTAGCACGGAATTCTTCATTCACTCCCTTTGTACAGGACGTCCATATGATGTTATCATCCAATCAGTCTGATGCTATAAACAACACTAAATTCCGTGCTTTGTGTTCCAATCCTTTATGGGCACATTCACATTCTGGGTGTGTGACCCTTACGGACATGTTCTTAAAAGGAAACACATGAAAACTCTTTCTTTTGGAAAAGGAGTAAAAACAACACCTTGGTTAGAAATAAGAGTTGAACTTTTTAAAAAGTGTTACCGCAGGACAGAACCAAATTCAGATCACGACCTTTTGGTTTGGTTAAGCACCAGAGCTCCAGAATTACAAACCTTACTGCACATTCTTAAAACGTAGAAGCCATGCAGCAAGACAGTAATTCCTGGCAGTACATTTTTTCTTGTCTCATTCAAAACTGGGCAGCATACCCTGTTCAAGCCTTCTTTAAATTTAAGGGTGGTAATAAAGTGTTTCAGTTTTAATGAAATGTTGAACTACAGGGCAATTCTCAGCTGACCTCATTCCTATTTGGTGCTTGAAAAAGTCCCATTTTAGTTACTAGATTGTTTTTACAATATAGCAGAGGCTGCTGGCACATCCTCTGTGTACTTTGGATGCAGTATTGCCGGTTATTAAACCATAAATCTAAACCCCCCCCCCGAAGAAGGACAGCTGAATATGCCTCCCCTTCCCCCAAGAATATTTGTTGGGATTATCATCTGTATATAGTGTAACCTACAAATTTTATTTGGGTAAATAATTTAAAGATGATTCCAATATACCAATATATCAAGGATATTACCATTATACCTCCTCCCTAAACAGTGTTGAGCTGAGCTATTCGATATAAACTTCAGCTACCATTTTGAACTACGGGACTGTTCAGCATCTTGCCCATGGGAAGCATTTTGTGTCATGATTCAGCAGTTCAAAGCGTTGCATACATATGAGATGGTAATTAACCATTGGAATGTGAGAACTGGGTTTGTATCGCCTAAATACCAACTCGTTGATAATCAATCTTTATGTCTCCAGCACAAAATACAGCTACAATTCTACTAAAGCTTATAGAATCTTCAGTTTGCATGTTCAGACCCAGAGACCTCCCCCCTAAATAAAGACACAGTTGACTCACATTTTAGTTTGGTTTTTGGCAGAATTTAGGCCACAACTTTATTGATTACAGAAAGTGAGTGGTTGCATAGGCTCTGGTTTGACTATGTCCCTGCACCCTTGCAGGCAGCACTGACCCAGGGCACCAGCATAGGTCAGCCAAGGGTGAACACCTGGGTAGGCAAAAAGCCGGGAACAGACTATGTTCACCCCCCAGATGCTCCCCTGGACTCAGGCACGGGCACAACCCCCTCTTGGGGATTGACCAAACCATTTGAGTCCCTGGATTCCTTTAACGGAATACCCTTCACTTAGGGATGGCGAGACCATTCTCCCATCCCTATCACCTGAACCAGTGCCTACCCGCCATAGCTGCCAAGTTATCCCTTTTTTTAAGGGATTTTCCCTTATGCTGAATAGGCTTCCTCGCGAGAAAAGGGAAAACTTGGCAGCTATGCTACCCGCAACCTTACAAGTTATGACAATTAGCTACATGGCAGGCGAAACCCAAATGGCAACAGCCAATCAGCCAAGTGGGGAAAATTCCTACCGTGCCCCTGTCCCAAAGACAGATGACACACGATGGCATAGCAAGGTCAATTGTGAAATGCCCTAAATATAGGAAGAGGTGGGTGGGTGTTCTGATGAACGCACCGAAAGAGGAAGCTCTGGGTCATGTGCATGAGTGTATATAGGTCCCTCGATCTGTTTGGACTGTGCCCCACTGGCCAGATTGAACCCAACATTGAGGGACCTACCAATCAGGTGTTGTGGCTGTCCAATCTTCCCACCCACAACACAGGTGGTCGGTCTCCAGGTCTCACCACAACACGTGCCCTCTTTTAGGGAGGACACGTTTTACACATTTCTAGTTGAAAAACATAGAACTGGGGATAAAGATTTAAATGTTCATCTTCTTTTGCTTGAAAATAATGACTGTTTATTGTGGATGTTGTCCTTTTATTATTATTTTTTAAAAATGCAAACTCGTTCCCCCCAAGTGACTTCAGCTAGACTGTCTGGATATTAATTTATACTACTTTTAGAAAAGCTGGATAATCTAACACTTTTTTCCTTTTTTTGACATTCCTTCAAGGACATGCCGTCTGTGCAGCCAAAAGAGGATAGAGTCTAGTATTGAATCACATGTGCTTTAAGACTGCTTAATTTTTTAAGAAATGTGACCGACTTCCATTAAGAGTGGTGGTGCTTTCAGTCTTGATATAGCAAGTCAAAAGCATCAAAATCAATATTGCAAAGAACTTCCTTTTAAGCCTATAATCAATGCCCACCAATGCTGAATAAGCATCAATTATTAACAATGGATGTGGTTTGGGTTGTTTTACTTATGTCTGCTTTTAGAGTACTTGTAAAGGATTGCTACTGTCAAGTGCATCCATTAAACTGAGATCACAGCCCTGAAAGCAAGCAAAAAGGGTCAAAACTGTTGACAAGTAATGCTTACTAGGCCAGCTAAGGTGCTAAATTTCCTCCCCCAAAGCTCTCCAATATCATCTAGTATATCATGGTTTTTGAAGCTGCACGACAGGACTCCTTCGTGCAAGAAGCAAAATATTTGAAAGCGGTGTAAATACCTTTTAGTAACTGAAAAGCAGGGTTAGTACATTTGAAAGGAGTAGATCTGCATGTGTTTCTCAACAGAAATGATTAGTGAAATATGTATATTCACTGCCTAGCTGCTTGTTGAATATTGCTAGATATAAATACATCCATGTGATGAAACTTTAAACGATATGCAAAAGACTTTAAGCATTTTGCAAAGAAGTGGATTTCATCTCCCCCCCCACCCCATCATTAGTTTTCATATAGGATTCATTCATTTTTAAATTGTTTTCTTTACCAGTTTTCCTGCCCTTTGTTGCAGAAAGAGAGAAGCCTTGAAGAAGAAAGAGAGAAGCCTAGTGGTGGGATGAAAATATCCTTAAATAAGAGACATGGGGGAATGATCAACGGTCTTCAATGTCTGTATACTAATGCACAGAGCATGGGAAATAAACAAGATGAACTTGAGCTCTTGGTACAGCAAACTAAATATGACATAATAGGCATCACTGAAACCTGGTGGGATGAGTCTCATGACTGGAATGTAGTAATAGAGGGATACAATCTATTTAAGAGAAATAGACCAAACAGGAAAGGAGGAGGAGTAGCTTTATATGTTAGGGATGTGTATACCTGTGAAGAGATCCAGGATTTAAAACTTCAAAGCCAAATTGAGAGTATCTGGGTCAAAATTAAGGGAGAGAAAAATAACAGTGGTCTCATTGTGGGAGTTTACTATAGATCCCCAAGCCAAACTGAGGACACAGATGATGCCTTCCTGGAACAGATGGCCAAGCATTCAAAAGGAAGTGAGATAGTAGTAATGGGGGATTTCAACTATCCTGATATTTGTTGGATGTCAAACTCAGCCAAGAGCATAAGGTCAAACAGATTCCTCACTGGCCTTGCAGACAACTTCATTGTCCAGAAAGTGGGAGAAGCAACAAGAGGATCAGCCATTTTAGATCTGGTCCTAACCAATAGTGATGACTTGGTTAGTGGGGTAGAAGTGGCAGGATCATTAGGTGGGAGTGACCATGCTCTTCTGGAGTTTATTATCCAGCGGAAAGGAGCAACCAAGCATACTAAGGTCCAAATTCTAAAGAACTTTTGACTGAGTTAAGATTTAAAAGGGATATGTACAAAAAATGGAAAAGGGGGGAAATCTCCAGAGAGGAATTCAAACATATAGCCAGCACGTGTAGAGACAAAGTCAGAAAAGCTAAAGCACAGAATGAACTCAGGCTCGCCAGAGAGGTTAAAAGCAACAAAAAGGGCTTTTATGGGTATGTCCGTAGCAAAAGGAAGAACAAGGAAACAGTGGGGTCACTCAGAGGAGAAGATGGTGAAATGCAAACAGGGGACAGAGAAAGGGCAGAACTCCTCAATGCCTTCTTTGCCTCAGTCTTCTCCAAGAAAGAAAACAACGCCCGACCTGAAGAATATGGAGCAGATGATTCAGCAGGGGAAACACAGCCCAGAATAAGTAAGGAGGTAGTACAAGAATACTTGGCTAGTTTAGATGTATTCAAGTCTCCAGGGCCAGATGAACTACATCCAAGAGTATTAAAAGAACTGGCAGAGGTGATTTCAGAACCACTGGCAATAATCTTTGAAAATTCCTGGAGAACAGGCAAAGTTCCAGCAGACTGGAGGAGGGCAAATGTTGTCCCTATTTTCAAAAAGGGGAAAAGAGAGGACCCAAACAATTACCGCCCAGTCAGCCTGACATCAATACCAGGAAAGATTCTAGAGCAGATCATTAAGCAAACAGTCTGTGAGCACCTAGAAAGAAACTCTGTGATCACTAAAAGTCAGCATGGGTTTCTGAAAAATAAGTCATGTCAGACTAATCTGATCTCATTTTTTGACAGAATTACAAGCCTGGTAGATGAAGGGAACGCTGTGGATGTAGCCTATCTTGATTTCAGCAAGGCCTTTGACAAGGTGTCCCATGATATTCTTGTAAAGAAGCTGGTAAAATGTGGGCTAGACAATGCTACCATTCTGTGGATTTGTAACTGGCTTACTGACTGAACCCAAAGGGTGCTCATCAATGGCTCCTCCTCATCCTGGAGAGTAGTGACTAGTGGGGTGCCACAGGGTTCTGTCTTGGGCCCAGTCTTGTTCAACATCTTTATCAATGACTTGGATGATGGGCTTGAGGGCATCCTGAGCAAGTTTGCAGATGACACCAAATTGGGAGGGGTGGCTAACACCCCAGAGGACAGGATCACACTTCAGAATGACCTTAACAGATTAGACAACTGGGCCAAAGCAAACAAGATTAATTTTAACAAGGAGAAATGTAAAGTACTACACTTGGGCAAAAAAAAAAATGAAAGGCACAAATACAGGATGGGAGACACCTGGCTTGAGAGCAGTACATGTGAAAAGGATCTAGGAGTCTTGGTAGACCACAAACTTGACATGAGTCAGCAGTGTGATGCAGCAGCTAAAAAAGCCAATGCAATTCTGGGCTGCATCAATAGGAGTATAGCATCTAGATCAAGGGAAGTAATAGTACCACTGTATTCTGCTCTGGTCAGACCTCACCTGGAGTACTGTGTCCAGTTCTGGGCACCACAGTTCAAGAAGGATACTGACAAGCTGGAACGTGTCCAGAAGAGGGCAAACAAAATGGTCAAAGGCCTGGAAACAATGCCTTATGAGGAACGGCTTAGGGAGCTGGGTATGTTTAGCCTGGAGAAGAGAAGGTTAAGGGGTGATATGATAGCCATGTTCAAATATATAAAAGGATGTCATATAGAGGAGGGAGAAAGGTTGTTTTCTGCTGCTCCAGAGAAGCGGACACGGAGCAACGGATTCAAACTACAAGAAAGAAGATTCCACCTAAACATTAGGAAGAACTTCCTGACAGTAAGAGCTGTTCGGCAGTGGAATTTGCTGCCAAGGAGTGTGGTGGAGTCTTCTTCTTTGGAGGTCTTTAAGCAGAGGCTTGACAGCCATCTGTCAGGAATGCTTTGATGGTGTTTCCTGCTTGGCAGGGGGTTGGACTGGATGGCCCTTGTGGTCTCTTCCAACTCTATGATTATATGATTCTATGATTCTAAGAGGAAGGTAGCTGTTATATTTTTAAATATCATACTTCACTTGCTTTTTCATGCAAAACCATTTGCAGTCGTTTGCGGTCATCAACAGCTATCAGTCAGTCAATCACCCATTTCCACCACCCTTCTGAGTGATCCCCCCTCCCCATCCCCACCCCTCCCCACCCCTTCTCTACATAAGTGCCTGGAAACTTCCATTTCACTGTATCTGAAGAAGTGTGCATGCACACGAAAGCTCATACCAAAATAAAAACTTAGTTGGTCTTTAAGGTGCTACTGAAGGAATTTTTTTATTTTACTTCGATCCAGACCAACACGGCTACCTACCTGTAACCATACTTCACATTGTGAACCCTATCTTATTGTCAGGGACAAGGCAAATGAGGAGGGCTGGTGATGACCGTCACCCCAGGAGCCTTCCAGAGAGGAAGAAGGGGAAGAGAGTATGGACTGGTGGTTTGAGACAGGTCACACCCCAGAAGAAGAAAGGAGCTTGGAAATAATGGATGACGAAGAACAGGAGCAAGGTAGCAGTGGACAGAAACAGGAGTCAGGTGTGTTAGAAACAGCACGGCAACCAAGTGACACAATGTCTCTGGAGAGTTTGCCAGAGCCCCCCCCTCCCCCTTCTCCGAGGACCAGATGTGCTCTGCGTGTCTCAGAGCAGAAAGCCCCAAAGAGAATTGCCCTTAGCAGCCACTCACTGTAGGCAGCAGGCAGTGAAGTAACTGCTGGGTGGGTGGGTGAGTGACTCTGAGCAACGTTGGCTAAGGCATAAGGGTGTACTTTCTAGTTCTACATCCGTTGCCTCTGGCTTTTGCTACTTGGATTGTGAATCAAAATCTGTTTGTTACACTTTAAAGAAGCTGGTCAAAGATAGATTTCCCTTGTGGAAAAGATAAGTTTTCAACAAAAGCTGAGTAATCTGTTTTTATTGACTGTGGGGTTCACTACTTAAGCTTCTTTGAAGCACGAACTAAAGCATAATCAAGATAAATCACCAACTAATTTATCTAAAAGATAGCCATCTCTTAGTAGGTCCTTTGCAATCTTTGGATGCTTCATTGACCTTTGTAAAGGATACAATTAATCCCTAAACTTCACAAATAGTAACAACTAGTGCCCTGGGGCAATGGCACATGCAGAACACGCACGCATGCATACAAAACCCGCATCTGCAGACTTTTAACCTATAGTCTCAGCTTCAGACCCTTGCACAGAAACAAGCTAAGTCTGCAAAGTATGGCACTAATAATACTGTTTCTCTTTTTTCTTTATTTGTGTGTACATGTTCCCCACACTCAGCCAATCACTTTCCTTCCAGATTGTTCCCCAAATAAGTGTCATCTCTGCAATGTGCTGTCACATACATTATTTCAATCACGTGGGTACTTTCTATACCATGTTCATGGCTCCAGTTATGATAACATTATTGAGCCCCGTTTTGTGCCCAATGAGCATGGGACGCCTTTGCCCAGCTATGGGCACTGTGGCCCATAGATTACAGCAAAGTACCAGACAAGGTTTTGCCCAGTATCTTCTCTGTGTGATGGGCTCATGGGAAAAAGCTCTCACATGAGCCCTTGCTGAAGAAGGAAAGCCTAAATATGGCTGCTTTCCCTGGATCTCACAGTCATTTTGCTTTGACAGCTTCCTGCCCACCCAACCTTGTCTTAGAGCCATCACTGAGCAATTTTGGGTCGCTGGTTGACCCAAATTTTATCTCAACCTGATTGGCACTTGGTTGGGTTTAACCCCCCCCTTTCCCTCAGTGAAATTATGACTTTCCTTCGTTAGGCAGAAGAACATTGTTTGTATGACAGTGGAAATGGCATTGGTCAGGATCAACATAGTATAGGGGGGGGCCCATAAGGGGCCTGAGGAGAGGATTGACCATGGCAAACCCTAATGTGGATTCAGTATCTGCTTGGTTGGAATCTGCACCCTGGTCCCCCAGTGACACTTTGTTTGCTTGGCTTGCACCACAGCAAGGTTCAACATGGGCCGACTCCTGCCATACCGGCTTGCAGCGATCCAAGCCCAGCAGATCCATTCCATCAACATGGGGCTTGTGGAATGATGAACTCATCCTGGGATCCAATGCCATGGCAACTGCTTGCCCTGCCTGCTGCTGTCAATAGAGATTTGGTCTGCTTTTATCCTATCACTGTTGTACAGTCTGGTTATTTTTCTGCTCCCATGGGTCACATAATGTGCCTGCCTGGACAAATGACAGCAAAAATGATGGTTCATGCTATCTAATGCTTTGGAGAAAGACAGGCAAGTATTTTATGAATATCCAGCAAGGATAATGTTGATGTGGTACCAAGATTGCACATGTTAGGTCCACAGAACTTTTAACTGTTTGGAACATCTGTTGGGGGGGGGGAGGTATTCTTATTTATCCAACATGGACTATTCTTTTAGAAAATGATGTCTTCTGTATTTCCTAGACTCTTAAAAGGGTTGTTCTTCTGATGATATTGCAGTCCACAAAAAGTATCAGTCATTTCAATAATCTTTCCTATAGTCAGGTAATTAGCAATGCCAGAAGATGGTTACTGTAACCTATCAGTGACTAATATTGGACATGGAACTGCAAATACCCTCACCTACTCCAAAACACAAAGCAAAGTTTGGATTTTGGTTTTAGGAGATACTGTCTAAATTTATGACGAGTGCCCCACCTCTATTCATTGCTATTTCCTTTTGGAACAACACACCAAAAAGGAAGAATCCAAGAATAGGGTACAGAAAAAGAGAAATATATCTCACAGATTCCAAGAAAAATGATGCTTTTTTATTTTATTTTATTTTTACTTTTGCAGTACTGTATGTCCAACACATTTCGGTCACAAATGCCTTCATTGTCAGAAGCTTATTTCCTTGTTTCTTAATGAAGCAATCTCAAAGCTTTCTGTTGTCAAAGATTTTGACCGTCTTTTGACAGAAAGCTTTGAGATTGCTTCATTAAGAAACGAGAAAAAAAGCCTTTGACAAAGGCATTTGTGGCCGACATGCATTGTGCATATTGCAGAAATGAAGAGCCCTTTCTATTTCTGGGTATCTGCAACATGTAGGTACTTCTCTCTTTTTTTGTATGCTATTGCTTTTGGAAACATTTGAAATTTATTGGGGACCTGCCATCTTCTATTGGAAAATCAGCATGCAAGATTAATGCTCACTTAGACCGCAGTTCTATTTGCTGTGAACCTGAGGCCAATTTTAATGTAAAATTTTACACGTGGTTTTCTTGTAGCTAATTTGAACATATGCATGCAGAGTTGTGACTCTTTCTAATTGCTAATAAGACAGATGTGATCCAATATTAATTCAAAGATGCACACAGGAAATCATACAACCATGACTCTTACTTGTGCTCAAACTAGTGTTAGATGAAGATTATTATTTTTTTCTCTATAGATGGGCCTCAAGCATTAAGTACAGTGGTACCTCTGGTTAAGAACTTAATTCGTTCTGGAGGTCCGTTCTTAACCTGAAACTGTTCTTAACCTGAAGCACCACTTTAGCTAATGGGGCCTCCTGCTGCCGCCGCGCCGCCGGAGCACGATTTCTGTTCTCATCCTGAAGCAAAGTTCTTAACCGGAGGTACTATTTCTGGGTTAGCAGAGTTTGTAACCTGAAGCATTTGTAACCTGAAGCGTTTGTAACCCGAGGTACCACTGTAGATAGCAACAGTGTTTTTTTCTATAAAAAAAGTTTAGGGGTACTCTCATTTTGACTCAAGAAAATCACCATTTAATAGTTTGAATTTGGAAAAATAAATACAGCAAATGGACAAAATTACAAAGATTCACAAAATGTTTAGGGCTATGTGCCCCCCTGCATCCCCCCCCCCCGGAAAAAAGCACTGAATAGCAATCAGTTATTCATTTTGCATAGGATTTTCAAACAAATTTTGAGGAATACAAGGAAAGTGAATAGATACCCCTAAAATCTCTTAGACACATCCATAATCTAACTATTGTATCATCAAATGAGATAAATGAAGCCAAACAGATTGTGGATTATAAGACTGTTTAACATTTTACTGTATCATAGGTAGAGCTTTTAAAATACATTGCTACATTTGGGACTCCAGTAATTTGTTGATGAAAACAGCAGGAGCAGCAGCAGCAACAACAACAACAACTTACACTCTAGCAGGGATAAGCAGAACTAGGAGTAAACTTGCTGGGTCACTGGTAGCACTTGATGGAATAGAAACTTCCAAAAAAATATGGAGTTGGTGGATTTAGGGAAGGGGTGGAAGAAGCTGTCAATTTTAGTTGCGTGTCGAGACCCCGGAACCACCCCCTCAAAGAGGAATAAAAACACCAGGGCACAGGATATGAGGTTAATGTTATTGGGCAAATTTTTGCCACATCTTTATTGGTTACAGAATGTGAGTGGTATTGGCTTAGGCCAGGCATCTCCAAACTGCGGCCCTCCAGATGTTTTGGCATACAACTACCATGATCCCTAGGTAACAGGACCAGTGGTCAGAGATGATGGGAATTGTAGTCCAAAACATCTGGAGGGCCGAAGTTTGGGGATGGCTTAGGCATTGAGTAGACCAGGCTATACCTGACTCCTGCCCGCTGTGCAGGAAGTCTGGTAGGGGTAAACCACTGGTAGGAGGAGCCCCATTGATGCAAACCAACTCGAGCTTCCCCCTGGCTTCCTGAAGGGGTCATGGCATGAAAACATCAGAGACAGGTGTTCCTGCTCTAACGTGGGTCTCACTTTACGGTTTTTTTAAGTAGTTTTTGAACATTTAAAAGTACAACCTAGCCTGCCTGCAAGTCAATGAAGAATGAGGCTACTGAATGTAACTGAATGCTTAATTTGGCCTGGCAGGAGGTCTGAGAGGGCAATTTAAGTAAATTGACCTTTTCTGCAACCCGAGGGGGAAACCAAATCAGTCTCATCTGTGACCTACATAATTAACTGTGGACCAATAGCCGGTTAAGGAACAGGAAGCATATAATAAGAATAAATTGACAGTTTTCGTGTGGGTGTGGGAAGTGGAATTCCCAAGCATTTTAATTCCCAGCAATTGGCATTCAAATGTTTAGTCTTACAGTGAAGGTAGAGCATAGCCAATATGGCTAGTAGCCATTGAGAGATTTATCCTTCGTGAATCTGCCTAGTCTTCTTTTAAAGCCATCCAGGTTGGTGACCATCTTTACATATGGGGGGAGTTCGTCTGGTCTTGGGCTGTAATAAAGACTGATGATTTTGAAGTATGGTGGGAGCAAATTCAATAGATTCTCTATGCAGATGTAGATTACAGAAATATAAAGCTGAAAGTGGCATTTGGATATTATATGAACTACAAAAAAAGTGAACTACTTTTGGCCCCATAGTTTTATGAAAGAAATCCTCTCCAAGTTCCTTCTTGTTGTCTAAATTGGATTAAGAGAGTAAAACAGAGTAATGTGTATGGATGAAGGAGGCTATGTAATTGCCTTGAATTGTACAGGGTGAATTCAATGAAACAGCTGTCTGAATAATTTATTCTCCTCTAATAATATAAACACAGTATCTAAACACGAGAGCCTTATCGATCTTTTGTATATTATTACTATTAATAATGAATGTGACAGGTTTATAACTTTCCAAAAAATGAATGTGTCAGCCTAAATAACACTAGTAAATCATAAAGCTTACCATCAAATTGAATTTCACTAATGCATCACTTTAGATTTTGCTCATACTACAGACAAGGCAGGAGTTTTGCATAATAGTATCGCGGCAAAGGATTTTGCTGAGCAGGAATAAACTTAAACATGTTTTATTGAATGGAACCCTTTGAATAAGAATTTCCACTAAACTTAATGATTTAAAGCAGCCAAGTTGGACACGATATACCTGAAGTTAAATACTTCTAAAGCCCATTGATTTCAAGATGGGGAGACCGAAATGCATCCTTAAATGTCTGATTCAAATTGATAAAATTAAAAGTGTTTAACATTGGCTGAATTGTGCCCGCCACGATTTGAAACATTGGTGTGTGTTGCTTTGCTATGTATTAATGTAAAATCAAACCTTCCCATGGCTAAACCATTTCATGGAAAGAGTCTTAAGGACTGGAACTTAAAAATAAGTTGGACAGCAACTTTAACTATGCATAGAGGTGGCCATCGGAAGCCTCCAGCCACATATAAACTCACTGTTACCATTCTCCCATAATTAAGTGGAAGTAGGCGGCATTTAAATAATGGGCTTACCATATGGTCAAATTGGAGGCCATAGGCAATTTGTCCTTTAGTCTATATTATTAGAGCTACCCCATGTGAAGTTTCTAAGTGGCCACTGCAGGGATACCAGTCAGTCTATTTCTTCCTTAAGGTATCAGTGATCTGCATTCAACTACTTCATGGATTGCAATCTTAAATAGAAAAGGAAAGGAAACTGTTACAAACATAATTGCAAAGCAGGGGCTTCTTAGAAGAACCTTCAAAAGCCTGTCATTGATCTACATATTAACATGGCCTATGTGATCATCGGCAATCTACTACATACACAACTGCCTCTCATAACCCTCGTTTGTTTTAATTCAATTGTGCTATTGCTTTAGACCAGGCATCCCCAAATTTCGGCCCTCCAGATGTTTTGGACTACAATTCCCATCTTCCCCGACCACTGGTCCTGTTAGCTAGGAATCATGGGAGTTGTAGGCCAAAACATCTGGAGGGCCGCAGTTTGGGGATGCCTGCTTTAGACAGTGCGCTTTCTAGGTTCAATTTTTCGGTCATGAAAATTCTTCCATTAAACCTTGCTATTAAATCAAACTTACAAACAGGCCTCTGTGCAGTTTCTGTACATGGGCAGCTGCCGGGACTTCAGCACCCCATTATGGAGACCTGCCCCACACTCTCTTTAAAAATAAAAATAAAATCTTAGTGACTCTGGTCAGTGGCTATCATCTTTACTTCCTGCATTGCTCTGGAAGTCTAGATGACTTTGTCTAGATGACTTAGGCATTGTGTGGAGAAAATAAATGGCAATTGCCAAGGGCATTGTTGTCAACATAAGCCCCCACCCCAAACCTGTGGGGACGCCATCATAGAAGGTAACACTGGATAACACCTTGACAAAAGCCCCCTCAACAAATCATGAAAATATGCTCATTAACCAAAGCAGTAACTGGCAGCCTCATTCTCTGATCTTCTGCAGCCAAATCTTTGCTCGTTGTAAGATCAGGTAGAAGGACTGTTGCGCCAGAATAATGATACAATATCTGCCGTTGCACCTGCAATGTGAGATGGCTCTAGAGTGGCATAGACCAATGCGCCTGCATTGGCAGCACTCGTGATCGGCAAGTATAGCAGAGTGGCAGCGTACAAAGCCATTCTACAGAACATAAATAGGGTGGTGGACAGGGACTGGACACAATTTATATGTTAACATTCGTGTTCCTTTTCTCATTGTAGGAGCAGTTGTGTTCATGCAACCAATAATTCATCAACAGATTTCACGCCGAGCTAGGCAGAAATTTCAAATTCTACAGGGGATCTGTTATGTTTTGGAGCTACAGGTTCCACTAGCTCTGCTCACATGCCCTACAGTGTGACAGTGGATGAAGTCAGTGACACACACCATGGGTCACAAGACCCTGTACTATACCATGCAAGCCCCTGTGCCTGTCCTTGCCCTGCTCTTCACAGGGTATGTGGAGTAAGTGGGGCTCAGATAATTCTGGGGTTTATGTATGATACTGAGGAGGTGATAAAGTCAATGTAGCATGTAAGGTATGCTAAACATAAATGCTACACCACCTTGTTTACTTCCTAGCTAGAAAAGAAGCTTATCTCAGTGGTATGAAGACATGCTTTGCACTCAGAAAGACTTGGTCTCCAGTACTCAGATTACAAGTAGGACAGACCCCCTGCCTGATGCTTAGGGGAGCTGCTTCGACCTATCAAAGCGGGCAGCATTGGTTTGGTGGATCGCATTCAGTATTCACCAGCTCCAAGTGTTTATATATTGCTGTGGTGCATGGCATACTGCAATTAATATCTCTGTGGACCAAATGGTCCCTGGAGCACATAGGACTCCCATTTTGAGATAATGTGAAGTGATGGTTCTCATTTTTTGAAAGTACTGATTCTTTAGCAACAAAGTGCAACTGACACAAATGAGTCTTATTTCCAGAGAACAAAACAAAAACAAACAAAATACCCACCTGCAATTTTATACTTATAATGCTGTGCCAAGCTATTCTCAATTTTTGGGTGTTTTACTCTACAGAGAAAACCCGAAATATGATTTTCTGCTATATTCCCCCATCACTGCATTTGCAAACTGCTCTTCTTTTTTATCACAAACTGTTTTATAGCAAATGCATTGACAACCCAATATGTGAACTCAGATGGAGAAGTGATATTTCAGTGCCAACATAATGGCTCCTTAAGTAGCTTGCATTTTCCAATGCGATAAAATTAGTCTTTCAGCATTTCACCAGTTTGGTGTCGTTTTGCTTCTAAGATTCCATTGAGCTCTAAATATATGAGAGATTTTTTCCTAATGTAGATTTGTATGTCCTTCAATATGTGCAAATCAAATACTATTCCAAATACATCCTTCTCTTTCCCCAAAGGTTCTGAACAATTATAAGAGGAAACAATGCATTATATGTCTTGACTGGTCAAATTATCAGAATATGCTTTAATAAAGACATACATATCAGTCTCAACATATGTATATCTGTTTTATGCAGGAAAAATAGAAGTGTCAATCTCTAGCATTTAGTAGCAGGCCCGCTCATATTAAGATGTCAAGAGGGCCTATGTATCCGATATCTCTGCCTGCCTGCTATTCATGGAATAATATTGGTTCATGTCTAAGCTAGAACTTGTCCTTCAGTACTGTTTTAATTAAAAATGTACTTTTCCCATTCTGTATACTATTTTCTCACATTAAATGAGTATGCTCTGCTCTTGTTTCTGACTTCCTTGGTTGGTTGTTTATTCTTTTGAACTTGTATTTGCTCTTTTCAAATACCATTTAAAAATAATTGGGGGAAATATACTGGATTGTTTTGACATGTCTCCTCATGCCATGCCAGACTGACTCAGCCATTGTTCACCCGCCAGATGGACCACTTTGCATCTGCTTTTGAATGCAGCTGAGCTTCACACCATACATACTATTCTCGGACCACACCTGGTCATCCAAATACTATTCCATCGCAACGAGGTGTCTCCGTCCCCACAGCAACTGATTTTTGCTGAGTCATCCTAAGTTGTCTCTAAGTTAGGGTTGCCATACATCCAGAATTTCCCGCACATAGACGGAATACAGCAGTCGGAAACAGTGTCTGGACAGGGATTGCTGAAATGTCCGGGAAAATCTGGACGTACGGCAACCCATGTCAGAAGTCTAGATTCCAGATTTTCACTTTTTTAAAATATGGAAACCCTACTCTAAGTCAGATTTTACTCTCTTGGGCACCTTGATCACTGCAGATGGGGACAGCAGTCACGAAATTAAAATGCGCCTGCTTCTTGGGAGAAAAGCAATGACAAACCTAGACAGCATCTTAAAAAGCAGAGACATCACCTTGCCAACAAAGGTCCGTATACAGTAGTTAAAGCTATGGTTTTCCCAGTAGTGATGTATGGAAGTGAGAGCTGGACCATAAAGAAGGCTGATCGCCGAAAAATTGATGCTTTTGAATTATGGTGCTGGAGGAGACTCTTGAGAGTCCCATGGACTGCAAGAAGATCAAACCTATCCATTCTGAAGGAAACCAGTCCTGAGTGCTCACTGGAAGGACAGGTCCTGAAGCTGAGGCTCCAATACTTTGGCCACCTCATGAGAAGAGAAGAATCCTTGGAAAAGACCCTGATGTTGGGAAAGATTGAGGGCACTAGGAGAAGGGGACGATAGAGGACGAGATGGTTGGACAGTGTTCTCGAAGCTACGAACATGAGTTTGACCAAACTGCGGGAGGCAGTGCAAGACAGGAGTGCCTGGCGTGCTATGGTCCATGGGGTCACGAAGAGTCGGACACGACTAAACGACTAAACAACAACAACAACCCTAAGTCATGGGAAAATTGAAGTCCCAGCGATGCTCAAAGCACCTACTCCTTTTCCCATGCCCTTCCAAGTCTGCTTACTACAGCTTACTACACCTGCCTTAAGCTCATCTTCCCTTCTGTGCCAACTCTGTTATTCATACTTGCCAAATTACCACCATTCAGTTGTGAAACTTTATACAGCTACATATAAGCTATCTAGATTCATTTGGTGATGAACTGCATCCTTACGTTGACAGTGATGTACAATAAATTGTATGGCTGCATAAATCTCTCTCTCTTTTTAAACCCATTAGTGGTATTCTGTGGAATAATCTTCATTGGGGTGGGGGACATCTGGAGTAAATGGAAGCAATTGTCCAGCTGTGTTTAAAAATTATGACCCTGTTGATCACTTGCCAGAATTAGATAATATAAGAATAATGCTGCTACATATGGATGGGTAGTTCTTTTTCTTGGCAATGATGGTTTCCAAACAATGATGGGAAGAAGGACATTAATCATATTGAATCTTGCAAGTGTCAAAAATTCAGGAAAGTAGTATAACTTGAAAAGCTTTTTTTTTAAGAGTAAAATGCTGAATGCCAAATCTGAGGTCTCTCTCATATGAACTTGTGCAGAGCACTTCCATTTAGATCAATCAGAATGTACTTTTGAGCAAAGTTGTTGAGGACTGCAACTCAACACTCCAAAATCAAGATCAGAGGACAGCCCTAATGTACTGTGTGTGTGTGTGTGTGTGTGTGTGTGTGTGTGTGTGTGAAGCAAATAGGTATATAGTTGTTTAAATTAGTGTTCCGAGGTTGTCATGACTGTCTCTTGCAATCTCATGATCATCAAGGATGCAAACTGATCCGCTAGAAGTGACCTGAATTATTGTCTTCTACAACCATATTGTAAAGATCAAGGGGGTCAGGATGGTTTTGGAAATGCAGGAAAGGTAAGAGTTTTACAAGACAATTGGCACAACAGCAATTTGATATAAGATGAATTCAACAAAACTTTTGCATGCCTTTGAACTCATACAGGGTTTTGCTACCCAGCCCCTTCAGTAGAGCACAGTTCAGACTTGGGTGAGGAACAGCACTATTAGAGTGGATATTGCACTGAAAGAGAATATAATTTATTTAAATCCTATTTCTTTGGGACACTAAGCTTTAAATTACATATTTATGTTCATGCAGGTGACTATGGCTAACACAGAAAGATAACCATGCTACCGTCTTGTAGGATTGTCAACTCATGTTCTGAGCAGCAGCCCCCTATGTCATGTTGTCTTGCTGATTTTTGAAATGATTTATGCTTGCCATACATCAAGCAC
This sequence comes from Zootoca vivipara, assembly GCF_963506605.1. Lineage (NCBI taxonomy): Eukaryota > Metazoa > Chordata > Lepidosauria > Squamata > Lacertidae > Zootoca > Zootoca vivipara. The sequence continues at coordinate 25,350,862 of NC_083285.1, read as the reverse complement.
GGTGTACATTTTAAAAGTAATTTTTTAAAGAATTAATGCAAGCATGATTAAAAATAAATGAATTTCAGTTATGTGGTTCAGGCAATATCAGTCCTTACACTGAACACTCTCTTGGTTCTCTTGAAATTCAGGATGTTTTCCAAAAAACTACTCAGTGTTTCGTCTTGGCTAAGGAAGTTTTCAGAGATGTCAAGCTTTTACCATTAAGAATGATATAATGTAGGAACATATATATTGCTACACTGACTACACTTTTGTTGGAACCCTTTCAAGCTAGGCCACTTGCATTCAATTAATAATTTAACGTTTTGAACCTAGACTGCACTCATTCTTGTGTTATTTTAGCCCTTCCACGCAGAAACCAGATGGTAGAGGTTTATAGAATCATAGAATTGTAGAGTTAGAAGGGATCCTGAGGATCATCTAGACCAACCCCTTGCAATGTAGGAATATGGTCCCATATGGGGATTGAACCTGTGACTTTGGTATTATCAGCACCATGCGCTAACCAACTGAGCTATGAGTGACGTGGATCGGAAACAGACTGATCCACCCACCTGTAATCTTCACACAACTTCAGAGCTACAAAGTCTATGATGCTGTGTGAGTGTGATGGAACCATGCATGCCCCAAAGACCTGGGATCTTGAATTAAATCCAATAATTGACAGTGAATGAATGAAGTTTGAATCAGGCCAAATTTGAATCGACAGATTTTTCTATGAAAATCTGCAGTGATGAACCACACAAATGGAATTCCTTCTGCTGGTTTCTCTTGTAATTTGAAGGCCAATTCAATTAGTATTTTTCCATCTCTGATTAGAGAACTTTAGGTATTCTTTTCTTGGGCCTGGAGGGAACAACTGTAATTGAACTAACAGATCTAATAAAGCAAGAGGGGATAAGCTAACAATAACCATTGAAGGATGCCACTCAAAGGCAGGGAGCAGTCCATGGAGACCCTCTGTCTGTGTTTTATCTAAACACTAAAATAAAGGTTAATTTGGTGGCAGCAAAAGTTAATTTATAGATTCCTCTGTGGAAAAGAGCCACCAAATTATATTGTGCAGCTGGCTGATTGGAATGGGAATCAGAGGTCATCATAATATAGTAGTGTAATAATAGAACTAGTAGACATTGAAAAATATTCATTATGCACCTGAAGATGGTGTATCTACTTTATCTGCATAAACTGGGTATCCAGCTTTGCCTGAAAATCACATCTATGAATAGTATGCGTCACAATGGAAGACACACTTCTCCCATAACCTTAAACAGATATTGGATTACTTCGAGTGTGAGTTTGTTATTCTGGCAAGATTTTTCCACTTATTCATGAGATTATGCTTGGGTGGTTAATATTTATTTGCCCAGGCAGGTGCAGTAGGTGACCCAGGAGAGTGTCAAATAACCAGACTGTACAATGGCGATGGGATAAAATCAGGCCAAATTTTATTGACAGCAGCAGCGGGGTAAGAGTTGGCATGACATTGGGGCCAGGATTCGTCCATCATTCCACAAACCCCACATTGATGAAGTGAGTCTGCCGGGTTTGGACTGCCCCAGACCTGTGGTACAAGCCAAGCAAGGTCTCACTGGCATAGCTGCCAAGTCTCCCGTATTCCCCGGGAAACCCCCATTTTTCCAGCTGTTCCCAGCCAAAAAAACCAGATTTTTTGTTTTTCCCCGGTTTATTCTGGCGCGGCGGCCATTTGGAACTGGGTGGAGCATGCTCAGAAGCGACTTTTGATGCTGCCTTGCCCAGTTCCAAAATGGCTGCAGCGCGACTTCTGGTGCGGCGGCCATTTTGGAACAGGGCAGAGCAGCATCAAAAGCCACTTCTGAGCATGCTCCACCCAGTTCCAAAATAGCGGCAGCGCTACTTCCGGTCTGCTACTTCCGGTCCAGTCCCTTATTTCTCAGGCCGGAACTTGGCAGGTATGCTCACTGGGTGACCAGAGTGCTGATTCCAACAATGCAGTTTGGGGGTGCTGTGATCAGTCCCTCCCCTCAGTCCCCTTATGGAGGTCCTCCATACTATGTTGAGTCTACCCAATGCCAATCGACAAGATTTGTTATTCTACCTAACAAAGGAAGGCCATAATTGCACGGAGGGAAGGCAAAAATACCTCCAAGTTCCAATCAGGTCGAAAGAGAGAAGATTCATTTCCGGCACTATCAACCAGTAATCCAAAATTGCGGGCAGGTGGGCGGACTGGAAGCTCACGAGGAAAAATGGCCCTGAGCTCCAGGAAAAGCAGGCTTATATAGGTTTCCCCCTCCACTTTTCAAGCATTCATGGGTCTCAGCACCTCCGGGCAAAGCTTTCACACACTTATTGAGTGTGGAATGAGGTTTATTTCATTTATGAATCACTTCACATGAAATATCACAATGCAAGTGACAATTAGAACTCTTTCAAATCCAATGCAGATACAGGTTAGGATGTGAAGATCCACTTAAGAGGCTTGTTGAAAAGGGAGCACCGAAAAATGCAAGAGAAATTGTGCTTGTCTGATAAGCAATAGAAGGGATTTCCAAGGCCATATACCTACAACATGCAGAATGGACTTCCCAATGAGTTGGTATCTGCAAGAGGCCCTCTCCTGCAGAGTGCAATGATCAGTTGGTTATATAATGGGTGAAAGCATCTTTTAGATATCCTGAAGCTAAGCTGTATAGGTCTTCTTATACGAGTACCAGCACGTTGAATTGGGTATACAGAAATATAATAAATTTAAATATTAATATAGTATGTATTGGTGAAGCAACCATCTGTCAACATCCCCCTTTTTTATATTAAAAAGTGCTATATGAGATGAAGGGCAGTTCCTTTCTGATCCTTGTTTGTGGGTAGATGATACTTTCTTCAAGGACTGAATCCACACAATTCTCTATTGAAGAACAATTTAGGAGTCTTGTTGAATGCCACTGGGCATCCATTACAAGTTTTTGCAAGGACTTGGCGCAGATGTGCAGTCACGATTAATGAGTTGTCAACATCATTGGAAGAACTGCATTGATGTTCAATAGAACAGTAATTAGATCCTCACGGAGGCAGGTAGTTTAATGCCTTTTAAAGAAGCATTATCTGTCTACACTGCCATCAAAGAATTGCCTATATGTCAAGAACAGAAACCAGTGTGACCAGTGGAGGCCAAATCAGATAGCATATGTGTGTGTGTGTTGTGTACGTGCATGTAAAATGTAATAATATTTTAGGTAGTAACCATTTGTGGTATCTAAATCCTGAATTAAATGCTTAAATTAGTCCATAGTCTAACTTTTAGCTACAAATCAATCCTACTAATAATTTTACTTGTTTATAATAATTTTTTAGGTAAATTATATATCTTCCCCATTCCTTATTAAAATTTTGGTCTTTCTGATTCCTAATTCTTCTGCTCAGTTTTGCCAATTCTGCATAGTCCAGGCATAGGCAATTTCCGGCCCTCCAGATGTTTTGGAACTACAATTCCTATCATCCCTAGCTAACAGTACCAGTGGTCAGGGATGATGGGAACTGTAGTCTCAAAACAGTTGGAGGGGCGGAGTTTGCCTAGGCCTGGCATAGTCTATTAGTTTAGTCTGCCATTCTTCACTGGTAGGGAGTGTACATTCTCTCCATCTCTGGGCTACAAAGTCTGGGCAGCTGTAGTTGCATACATAAATAGTTTCTTCTTGCCACTAGAAATTTCGGCACCCATAATTCCTAAAATAAAAGCTTCTGGTTTCTTATAAAAGGTCATTGTAACCAATCAGTTAATAATCATTTTATATCTTCAGACCTCTTTAATTTCAGCTCATGATCTATTTCCATTAATAATTCTTTATAAGATACCCAGTCATTTCTCTTTTTTTTTTTTTTTACGGATATTGCCTCCAGTGAGGAAAGCCACCAAGGTGTTTTTTGTTCTAATAAATTTTTATATTTCTCCCATACTTCATACACCATTTTCCTTACTATATGATTCAAAAAAGCTTTATGAACTTTAACCTTCTCATACCACAAATATGCATGCCAACCAAATCTATTAAAGTGACCTTCAATGTCTAAAACATCAGTATTTTTTTTCAAAAATAATATCCATTCCTTTAACCAGCATAACCTGGATGCCTCATAATATAATCTCAAATCTGGCAGGGAAAACCCACCTCTTTCTTTAGAATCTATCAACAATTTATATTTTATTCTTGGTTTCTTTCCCTGCAAGAGAAATCTAGTAATATCTTGAAATATTCTTGTCTGCGGTTACCTCTGTTTCCACAAGCACTTGTCACTCTTGCTTCTTTCATGACATCCTTCTTTCAGAGCCATCTTGACTGTTGTAATTTCAGTTATCAGAAGCAACTGTGTGGCCCATATGCTTCATTTCATGTGCTCCTTTCATGCAGGCAAAAATGAATTATAGTACATTCTAGGAATAAGGGCACCTTTGTAGTCAGTCCAATGACAAAATGTAAGTCCAAGAACACAGGGAGCTTCCTTAGACTGAGTCAGACTGTTGGTCCATCTAGGTCAGTATGGTAGTGGCTCCCCAAAGCTTCAGACAGGGGACATTCCCAGTCCTATCTAGAGATGCTGGTGATGAGAATACAATAAGCCTGCTGGATCAGACCAACAGCCCATCTAGTGCAGCACGCTGTTCTCGCAGTGGCCAAGCAGATGCCTATAAGAAACCTGCAAGCAAGGCCTGAGCACAAGAGCACTCTCACCTCCTGCAGCTTCCAGAAACTGGTGGTTGACCCTGGGACCTTCTGCAGATGTTTTACCACTGAGCTATAGTCCTTCTTCCCATAAGAGATACAACTTTCATTGCCCCATTCAACTTACACTTATCTTGTAGTTGAATCGTTTATTTTTTCGCTATTTGTTGTGACCTCGGAAAACACAAAAGAAAAGTTCCAACTGGGTTCAAAGAAAATGAAAAGACATGTTCATCCAAAAGTGAAGGCACAATTTGTCTTTCTCTGAAGAGACCTTTCAGACAAAGCTGAGGGAACATTGCTGCCTATAAAATTAATTCTACTAAGTTCCACATCTATGAGTTCCACATCTTGCACTTGAATAGATTATATAATTTTACTGTGTCTGCTGCTCTCAAAGATAATACTAATAAACCTCCCTGTACAAAACTATGAAAACATTGAATACATTGGGTTTCTCAAAGCCAGAGAAAGGTCTTCTGTTGCAAAATATGGATAAGCATCTAAGGTGCACATTTGAAGCCCATAATAAGTAATTGTGCATTAAGATTTCTTGATGAATTACAGAGTTTATTGTTCCCCAATTAAAATGGAAATAGGGAAGATATTCTTTGCATATGCTCGGCCATCAACTTGGAGTGAATTATCCAAATCTCTTAAACTGCTTGACACAATGACTAGTTTTTTACAGGGGAAATAGGTGAAGTAATTAGACTAAAGCATGTGTGTAATTTTGAAACATGGTGCAAAACCATTTTAGGTTTGCATCCCGATAATGAATTCTCCGAGTTGTAGCTACTTAACGGTGCTTGGAAATGGTTTTTGAAAATACAACAGTGAGTACGATAATGTAGCCTAGGTTTCAATAAGGTTTTTTACAGCAACTGTATTTTTCATACTAAAGTAGGTTTAAAAATTAAGTAAGGTGTTGGAATTATAATGAACTAAATGGAGCAATTCAGTTTGAGAGAAGAGTGCTTTAAGAATATTTTATTTGAATACGTATCATACCACAATCAACATTTTATATATAAAAAAAATATTTCAGACTCCATCAGAATCAGCATTTTAAAAAAATCCTAACCAAGAAAGTCCCTCAGTAAAGATGAAGAGATGAAGCTGGTCTTTTAGGATCGCTTTGGCATTGCCTAGTGTTGAAGCAACTTTTTTTTTTGCTTATTTATTTAATGCATTTATAGCCTGTGTTTCTCCCAAGCTGTAAGTCAAGGTGGCTTACACAACATCCAGAAGAATCGCCACAAAATACAAAGGAATAAAAACTAACCAGTTGAAAACAATTGTTAAAACATATTTAAAACCAGCATTAAATTACAGTTTGGCCTGACAGCAGTTCTGTGGTCAGAAATGTCGACAGCTTAGTTTCCAAAGGCCTATCTAAACAAGAAGGTCTTAGCCTGCCAGCAGAAGGATCAGAAAAAGGGGGCCAGTGTAACCTCTCTTAGAAGGGAATTCCACAATAAGGGAGCAGCCAAAGAAAAGGCTCTCTCTTAGGTTGTTTGAGCCTGCCTTCTAAGAGTCTTTAGCATAAGTGCTAGTGCTAAACTCTCACTTGCCAGAACCTGGACTTTACCCTACTTTGCCTTCCTCTAAACTCGGTGTGAACCTTCTGCTTGGGTGAAAGCCCCCAGAGTGCTGAGGTAGAAGCTTGGGAAAGAAGAAAGTGAGATTCTGATGAATATTTTACTCAATTCTCAGTTTGTGGCTGGTCTGGTGTTGGCAGATAATAGCCCTGGCAGTACCACTGTGAGAAATTAAAATGGCAGCCGCATCAAAGTACTGTTGCTACTTTCCTCTGCTGATGGTAGGCAAGCCTTCTTGGGGAGGAGGAATGGCCTAGCAACAAGTACTTTGCCAAGTAATACCATCAAAATTGAAGCTGGTCAATCGCAAGGCCTAGCACCATTCCCAACTCTGTGCACTATCAAGCCCTTCGATATCTAGACAGGCCATTAGTTACAATACGCAAGTATCTAGTAATTTCTTCCCCTCACCATCTTCCTCCTCGTGTGTACATACACAAGTTCATATACCACATTGCACAGCTTTTGGATTCAAAACTCTTGGTAGGGAAATGCTGAGAGAGGTCTATGCATAACAACTCTTAATGTGGAAGAAGATTTACAAAGGCAGCTATGGCATGGATAATTGGTGCTGTTAATATGTATGCTAAGGACGGCACATTTAGCTCCCCTAGACACATCTGAAAAATTAAACTAATTTTGGTGCATTGCTAACAGTGCATTCAATTAAAAAAACAATCATTTCCTTTTCAGTGCTGCCCAGTAGGGTGCCTGAATTACAAATGTAAGTTTATCCATGAGTCAGTCTCATTGAACTCAGTGGTGCCTACTTCTGAGTAGGCATGTAGGATTGCAATGTTACCTGTATTTCTTGTTTCTAAAGCCTAAGGACACCAAGACTAGGTAAAATGAAGAAATAAGCAATATATTATGGAAGGTGCAAGGCCCATGTTGTTATGTGTGGGGAACAGTGAGGAAATCCACTCTGCAGCCACAAATAACTTTTTTAATCCACAAGTTGCAACTGCATAAAAGTAGGAATCATGGTGGTGATGCAAGCCAAAACATTCTTACCCAGTTTTTTTTAACAGTGCTGCCTCAGAGAATGGTCCTAAACCTTCCAAAGGGAAGAAGTTGCCATGGGAACTGCCTGTGCTCCACAGTTCATAAAGAACTGGACAAGAACTTGGTTTTCCATTAAAATGTCTAAGATTTTAAAAGACAGAGATAGAACTGCCAGATCAAAATCTCAAAATAATGGGCACAAGGGCAAGTATAGCATCTGTTGACAGAGTACTGGGGCTTCACAGCTTGATCCTATGTATGTAATGAAATAATGAACATGTAGTGTACTGTTCTAAGGATTTGATCCCCTCACATGATATACAGCATAGATCTTCTGAAGTAAAGGGAACATCTGGTGACCACAGTCAAAGAAATCAACCTGTTACTTCATTTAAGGATATTCTCTTCCTGCCCACCTTTCCCTTCAAACTGAAGGTTTTTGTTTCACATTGTTTGATTGCCTGCACTCTGAGGTATTTGTGCATCAGAATCAAATTCTCTGTTGTCACATATCAGTTAGTCTCCAGCAAATATACTGTTTCCTTCTGCAATCATATCCTGTGGCAGTGTAAAAAGCATTCTTGTAACTTGTAGCCATGCCACCCCATGTTGACTACACAATCATTATTAGGGTGTGCAAATGAAAGAAAATTGCCTCTTTCTCACAACTGGCCACCTTTACAATTATGTAGGCCTAGGCATGTTATGGGACGCGGGTGGCGCTGTGGTCTGAACCACAGAGCCTAGGGCTTGCTGATCAGAAGGTTGATGGTTCGAAACCTCGCGATGGGGTGAGCTCCCGTTGTTCGGTCCCTGCTCCTGCCAACCTAGCAGTTTGAAAGCACATCAAAGTGCAAGTAGGTAAATAGGTAAGGTAAATGGTGGGAAGGTAAATGGTGTTTCTGCATGCTGCTCTGGTTTGCCAGAAGCAGCTTAGTCATGCTGGCCACATGACCCAGAAGCTCTCTGCAGACAAAACGCCAGCTCCCTCGGCCAGTAAAGCCAGATGAGCACTGCAACCCCAGAACCACCTGCAACTGGACTTAACTGTCAGGGGTCCTTTACCTTTACCTTTAAGCATGTTACGTGAGAAAACATGACTTGTGTAAAAACTTCCACATTAAACATGCACTCTAGCCTTCAAAGTCAGTTTGTTGCTATTCATGTTGTAGACTTATTTCATTACTTACGTACTTAGCCTAGTTTTACTGCCAAGACCTTGCCTCCTTCTTCAACAAATAAAATATGAAGATAATCAGGAAATAGCCTCTTCCTTCTGGCCTTATACATCTGCTACCGTATGTATATTTTCAGGATCCACTTTTAAAAAAATATTATATTGTAATTGAAAGTTTTTAAAGTTTGTAATCTCCGCTAAGACCTTAGAGTGAACTGCAGGTCAAATAGCAGCAGCAGCAGCAGCAACAACAACAACAACAACAACAACACAAGTAGAAGAAGATACAAGTAAGGTATTATTGGTCTTGAAAGTCCACCTCTCATTCTTCAGCCATGTCCTTTTTGCTTCTATTGCTTCTTTAAAAAGGACAAGTTAAGTCTAATGTGAAGTCCATCAGTTGTCAGATTAATATAGTAATGAGATAATGCTTCCATTAAAATTTGCTTTTCCATTGATAACATGAAATGATTAGTGCAATTGTATTAAATGCCCCCAAACACACGATGCAAGAGTCAAGGGAAATGTTTAAAACTTCACTGAATAAAGGAAGGGCATAGATACCTGAAAACTTACCCTGAATAATTTTATTGTCCTATTGTCCAAAGCATAAAGCAGAATTAAGATTATTATGAAGGCTGTAAATGTTGCTTAGCTAAGAGAAAGAAATGAGAGAGACGAGAAAGGAAGTGCAATTTTTCACCCACCGGTTATTCACAAGCAAACTAGTTATAGCAGCTAAAGCAACACAAATGAGTGGTACTGAAGTCCACCTTTTTGTGCATTAAGCTTGAGGTGCTTTTCACTTACCTGGGAGTACACTCCACTGAACAGAGTCATATTTACTTCTGAGTAAATAATGCATAGGATTGTGCTGTGAATCTCACTCTGCTATTTGTGAACGTGAACATACATATGGCTAGGGAGTTGGGCAGAGTCAGACTAAAACCATCCGTCCACTTCATGTATTACAGCCACAGTTGCAAGGCGTCTTCTGGATTCTTGTGGGGGGAGTCCGGTCTACTTGTGGAGCTCTCGTGCAGTTTAGAACCCTGGTCTTTCAGGGCCCTTAACTGCGTGGGTCCTCGATGAGTAGAAAATGGTCTCCACTATGGTGCAGCGAAACACGGAGCATGCTGATGTGGGCAGGGATAAAGCTGTGGCTCCACAGCCCTCCTCTACTTGTGTCGCCCTTTACAACTGAAACGTCGGAACAGGACAGTTGAGAGGCGCAAAACTGAAATGCCCATTAAATTCAGAGCACAGCACCTTTCTATGTACCTCCAAATACCCGCCTCCCCTTATCAACACAGTGTGCACTGTTTCCAAACCATAAAGCTAGGATGTCCAGTAAAGTGAGAGAAAGGCCTCAGGGAAAACCTCTGTAGGTGGTTAAACTCCACAAACTTTCTCCATCACTTCAGTCACAATTTAGGCTGTGGAACTGTGTGGCCCAGATTATGAAAATAGAGAAATGAAAGACTCATAGGCCACATTCAATAATACCACTTTGAACAGCTGTGCCCCCACAAATAATTCTGGAAGTTTCTGAATTTTGTGAAAGGTGCTGGGAGTTAGATCTCAAAATAAGGTGCTGGGAGTTAGATATTCAAAATAGTTGGACAATTGCTCCATCTTCCCAGTAAACTCTTGGAATGGTGTCTCTGTGAGGAGAATAGAGGCCTCCTGAGAACTCTCAACATGTTTCACAAACTAAAGTTTCCAGGATTCCTTTGTGGAGGCTGGACAGCTTAGAGTGGTATCATGGTGCTTTTTAAGGTATAGTGTGAATGTGGTCGTATATGGCTGATTCTGCCTCACAACAGGAATTTGACTCACTCATCTTTTGATCCAGTCTAATGCTGATTCTCTATTTGCAGAGTCCTAATCTAGTGGAAGAATTAGATTCCTTCCTCCGGAGAAAAAAAATAAAATCAGCCAGACTGCTTCCTTCATTCATTTTGCATCCAAGATAAACTAACATATCTAAGCCAATTGCTTGGATGCAGTTGAGCCTCAACAGACTTCCTAGGGAGGCTCGCATGTACATTCTGCTACATTTGGAATTTTAGTAATGACCTTTCTTATAAATGTATCTATGCCGTTCGTGCTGGTAGGCTCTCACCGCATCTATCGAGGCTAACTAGATACTCGTGTTTCCATATTTATGGGAAGAGCATGTGTTTCCTCATGTACCTGTCATCTAAAGCACTCCTACAATTTAATTATGTACCTGAGAGAAATGGGATTTCATCATATTAGGAAAACAGACGCTGCTTTATTTGAGACATTGGCTACAGAAAACAACATAACTTGAAGTGTCACAATGCATTTATTTTCAACACATTCTTCCTATATTTTGGGGCTTAACATTCCTCTCTTTGTGGTGGCTAAATTTCAAGGAAATGAATTTCAGTGCACTTCCCCCCTCCCTCATCTGTGACTACATTTCAGGATCTCCACTTGAAGTTTGGCGATTAAGAGAGAAAGTTGGATTGAGTACTTGTGCCAAGTTTGTTAAATTTGATATGATTTACCAGGATCAGATTTTGAAGAAACAAATCCTAGGACAACTGTGTTTCAAAAAGCTTTGGAAAATAAAAAAATTTCATTGCAAAAGGAAAAGAAAACTTTCATTAAAATACTTCACTTAAGGGAACTTAATAGGCATATGTTGCAATCCTGTGCACAATTTCTTAGGCATGAATTCCAGAGAGACTCCATGGAACTTACTTTTGAATAAATAGGATGGCACTTCACATGTAGGTAAGACACAGTTGGTTTTCCAAAGGCTCTCTGTTAGGAACAGTGCCACATATATTTGCATGCATGCATGCGTTTCTGTGTGTGTCTTCATTCAGTGAGTATATTCACATCCTACTTTTCAACACCATACAATTCCTGGAGCTGCAAACAAGTCACAAAGGTTAATCAACCAAATAATATCAAACACACAATGCAAACTATGAAATATTGGAACAGCAGCAGAAGTGGGAAATAAAGTTTAGGGAAGTTTTTAATGACTGATGTTTTAATGTATTTTAAATCTTTTTTTGGAAGCTGCCCAGAGTGGCTGGGGAAACCCAGCCAGATGGGCAGGGTAGAAATAGATTATTATTATTATTATTATTATTATTAATAATAATAATTATTCATCTGCTAGTAAAATGATAACAGATTTGTCACCAGATAAATCTCCTTTTGAAAGAATTTCAAATTTGCAGAGCCATCACCCCCCAAAACCCTGTTTCAAGTCGCTACCCAGCTCACCTCCGAAGACCCTCAAAGGAGGGTGCAATACTACACGCTTGCTTTAGAGAATGCCCCATTGAACTGAATGGGACATACTCAGAATTCAATGCAGAGGAATTATTGCAGATGAAGGAATGAATTATTCCATCAACAGTGGAATAATAAACACAGAACTTAGACTGCTATCTTAAGCTATATTTCGCAGGAACTAAGTACTCAGTGGGACTTTGTAAGGTTGCAATCCCAACTCAATTAGTTGGGAGTAAATCCCATTGAACACTATGGAACTTATTTCTAAATGAGCTTGCATATGATTGGGCTGCAATCCAAAGCAAATTTTATTTGAAGGAAATTTCATTTTAATCAGTTGTGTCCAGGTGCGAAGCAAAAGCGGCATGCTTTAAAACAGGCATCAGAATTAAAGCATTGGCTGTGTGATGCTTTGAACAGCACTGAACTTCTCTTCATTACTGCCCCATCACTCTTCTGAAATTGATCCCGTTACATCCACTTTAATGATGTTTAACAAAATAAGTCACTGAGGAATGTCAGTGTCATCTTCTCTCTCAATATTTGACATTCCAGCTCTTACTTTACTGGAGGAGAAGGAAACACAGGCCAAAGTGGGCCCAGCTGATCACTGACTGCTTAAAAATGTGTTCATGGCATAAACCTCACTGGCTGTTTTATGACTGTTGTGGTAAAAGTCTCCACGTATCAAAGCTGTGCTCTGTTTTCTAGGGGAGTTTTATCATTATGCACTTAAGTGTTTACAGAGGGGGGATATGGGAGGTGGATAGAATGGGCTAACAACTAGTTCTGAAAGTTCTCCTGATTGAGAGGCAAGAGAGTAAACCTGGTGTTTCTATGTGACAGTTAATTTTATTTAGGGCTGGGTCATGGCCATGGGGCTCTGGGGAAAGTGCCATTGGTGAGCACTCTGCTCTAAAAATGAGCCTGGACAACAGGTCACAGCTCCCTAAATAACTCTAGACAGCCGAGCCTAGCAAACACTTTTAATTTATCACAGTGTCCCAGAGCAATAGTAAGTCAGTGACATTGTAAGGAATTTAAATGGTGGCTAGAACTACCTGCACAAGACTATTTGGAGTCCTGGACCAGAGTTCTTTTATAAGGAGGGTGAGGGAGACAAACGGGGGCATCAACAGTAGGCCTTGCTGTGATGCCAGGGGCTGATGCTAGCTTTGATTCTAGAGTGTCAGATGGGTTTGACTATTGAGTGAGAAAGCAGCTGTTAAAAGACCCATTTGCTCTGTTTCTGCTTCCACACTAGGTATGGCATCCAACTAAGTTATACTTAGTTGAAGACCCAGCAGCATAGCATGGGTTCCCAGTGCCCGGGGCCACATGGAAGGGGGCAGATGGGAGGGAGGGAAATGGATGAAGTACGCATGCGCATTCAACTGCCTAATGTCACCCATGAAATCTCAGCCACAGAAATAAGAAGAGTCATTGCATTGTCTGGAGAGGTCACTTCCTGGTTTGCATGGAGCTCAGCGACAGATGTCGAAATTTTGTGCCCCTAACAATTTTGAGCCCGGGGCAATGCCTCTGTGGGCCCTCATGCTACACCACACAGAGTAGACCCATATAAGCTAATGAACACAACTAAGTTAGGGCCATTGATTTTAATAGCCATACTCTGAGTAAAACTTAGTTGACTACACTTAGGTGTTTAGCATGAAACTTCCCTGTCCAGGCCCAAAGAGAGGGGAAAGGGAATTCCTGGTCCTGGACCTTTCAAGAGCCTAAGCCTCTGGGCTGTAAAAAAACAAAGACTGCAAAATGAATTTTGGTATCTCAGCAAGGTGACTATAATGTCTGTTGCTAAATCTCGGCATATCCAATGCTGACTTTTTTTTAGAAGGATGGAAGACTAGCAGAACCCGTGTTCAGCAGGTACGTTCAGTATCACATTCATTACTGTGGTGGATACCATTTTATCACCTCATTATTTTTCAGAATGATCTTTTTTGCGGCAGATGCTTTTCTGTATTTTTCTTTTTTTAATATATATATATATATATATATATATATAATGAAAATACTGTTTGAATGACATGGTGTTACAGTGCCTAGCTGAATGGAGACACACACCGCCCAATGTGTGCTGAGGCCAGAACAGTACAGCGCATAGAAACGACACAATTCCTGCCCAGAAGTCTCGCAAATTATATTAAATCGTCAGGAGAATACAGAGATTTTTTTTTAAAAGAGGCAAGCACTGTGAAGAGGGAAAGAGCAATTTGCAGCAGTTCATGTATCAGTTCTAGGCAAATGTATGCAAACTCAGACTTGCTTGGGAAGCGGGAATTTGGGATCTGGAAAATGTCTGTCTCTTTGCGGGAGAAAGAGCAGTTGCACAATTTAATGATCGCAAATGGATGCTTGATTATCCGCCTTGTTTGGTAGAGTAGAAATCACTAGAGTTCCATTGCCAAGAGTGAATCAGAGCCATCCATTAGGTCTCTGCCTGATAAAATATGTATGAATATCAGTGCAGCCTTGGGATGTAGAAGCATGCCCTCTCCCAGTGATATCTGATAAAAGGCACTGTAGCATTTCAGTCTTATCTCCAAGGATCAGGTTGTGGTACTGCTATTTGCACAAATACAATTTAAACAGCTCCACACATCACCTCACTCCGAGAATCCACCACAGGATTGTTATAAGACAGAGAAAAAGGCTTTCTTCAGTCAGTCTGGTCAAACATTTAAGAGATGCTCCAGCTTCAACCACAATGGGCCGATATGTCGGAATATGCAGAGATGAAGGCTATTTGATTTTCATTTGTGGTTCCCTACCTCCCATCAATGCACCATTACCAAATAATACATTCAACTTTCGTTCTTTAAAGGCAAATAATGGTTATGTAGAGCAGTATCATAAGATGACACAAAACCCCAAACCTGCATCCTGGTTGTAGAATATTGGTGCTTGTTGAGATGTTCTTGTTTTGGGGGTCGGGAGCACATCAATACCCAGCAATATCAATAGATGGCTTGTTTCATTTATGCTGGCACCATCAAACCATTGAATAGCAGGGATAAGCTGTGGGATGAATGCAGAGGGTACCGTTCTGATCGTTCTCTTCCTTCATCCATTGAGGAATGTCTGTAGCAGGGGTAAAGGTAAAGGTAAAGGTAAAGGGACCCCTGACCATTAGATTCAGTCGTGACCAACTCTGGGGTTGCGGCGCTCATCTCGCATTATTGACCAAGGGAGTCGGCGTACAGCTTCCAGGTCATGTGGCCAGCATGACAAAGCCGCTTCTGGTGAACCAGAGCAGCACACAGAAACACTGCTTACCTTCCCGCTGTAGTGGTACCTATTTATCTACTTGCACTTTGACATGCTTTCGAACTGCTAGGTTGGCAGAAGCTGGGACCAAACAATGGGAGCTCATCCCGCCGTGGGGATTCGAACCACCAACCTTCTGATCGGCAAGCCCTAGGCTCTGTGGTTTAACCCACAGCGCCACCTGCGTCCCAAGCAGCAGGGGTAGTCAGATGCTATTGACTCCATTTCCCATCAGTTACAGTAAGCATTGTGAATCATTGGGGTAGGGATAAAAGCATGTAATGAAACTTTCTTGTATCCAATTGGGTATATGATTACAGCCTAAATCTCCTTTGCTAGGCATTTTCAAAGGAGAAGTATACCTTTCTCATGGCAGAAAACAGAAATACCGGTAGCTGTTCTATGGGACATCTCTTAAGGTAAGACAGAATTGTGTCCATTGTCTTTTTAAAAAAGAAGATTTGTCCTGTGTGTGCGTGTGTGTGTGTGTTTACTGATTTTTCCAAAACAAAAACATACAAACAAGACAAAGAAACAAAGGATAATGACTGTATGGAGCACATTGCTGCAGTTAGAATAAAATAAACAGAGATTTTTTTGGGGGGGGGGGTAGTTCAGAATCCAGGAATGAAAATTCTTGCAGTCTGAGGCGAACACCCTTTTAACTACTACTTATTTTTTATAAGAAAACTCTGGTACTTGGACACTTAGGGAAGTTAAATAGAAAATGGGTGCTATTTTATACAGAACGAAAATAGTAAAACAAAAGATCGGTCAGGAAATGGAATTATTTCCAGAAACAGTTAACTACACACACACAAAAACACATAAAATTCAGTAGGTGTTACAAGATGCTAAACAAGATGGTAAACACACAGCTTCTTTTCACTTGTTTCTTAAGCTAATTCTATGGGTGTTACAGCTTAATGCTTTGGTACTTCAACAAGGTGGTACTTTTTGTCAGCTTCCCAACCTTCTACAAATCACACTCCTGAGGCTCCTATAGCAGTGTAACAGACCAGGGGATCACCACACCCCTCCTAAATGGTTTGGGATTCTTCTCTTTCCAGAAGATGTCTCCTCTCCTTACTAAATCAAGGCCCAGGTAGAGTGTTCCCTAACATCTCTACTTCCACTGCCCCCAGTTCAGCTTCACAGTTTTTCTCTTGTCTGTATGCTCCTAAAGAGTCACTATTCACTGTCTTTCAAACTAAGCTCAGAGGCTTCCTTCTCTGGCTACAGATATTTTCCTCAGAGTGGATGTTACACACGCAGCTCAGGAACTATAATCCTATCCAGCTGAACACCAAGAACCCAACTCTTAGCCCTTTCTTTTCCCCTCTGAAGAAGAAGAGTTTGGATTTGATATCCCACTTTATCACTACCCAAAGGAGTCTCAAAGCGGCTAACAATCTCCTTTCCCCTCCTCCCCCACAACAGACACTCTGTGAGGTGGGTGGGGCTGAGAGACTTCAAAGAAGTGTGACTAGCCCAAGGTCACCCAGCAGCTGCATGTGCAGGAGCGGAGACACGAACCCGGTTCCCCAGATTACGAGTCTACCACTCTTAACCACTACACCACACTGGCTCTCTGAAAGTGCTGTCTCCACTCGCCTCTGGCTAGCTGTACCCACAGCCAATCAGGGTGGGGTTTCCAGCTCAGTCCTTTGCGTGTTACTCCACTCTGGTGGTGGAATTCCACTGCACTACACTGCTCCTTTCAAGTCAGGGAGAAATGTCTGGACTTCCAGCAAAACTGTTCAGCTGTGGTCTAAACCACTGAGCCTCTTGGGCTTGCCGATCGGAAGGTCGGTGGATCGAATCGCTGTGAAGGGGTGAGCTCCCATTGCTCAGTCCCAGCTCCTGCCAACCTAGCAGTTCGAAAGCACATCAAAGCGCAAGTAGATAAAGAGGTACCACTTCAGCGGGAAGGTGAATGGCAAATTATGTTTCTCTGTCTGAGCCCAAAAGGCAGGTGGGGGGGTATGCTGGAAGCAATTACACATTCATACCATTACTGAAAAATACTGGGCAAATTCCAAATGTCCCCTTTGCCTTGTAGGACAGAAGCTTTTAGCCCTCTGGATCAGGGTTGCCATCTTGCCCTCAGGATTGTGGGTGCCCACTGCCGCAACGCAGATGTGCAACATCACCCGTCTGCATTGCGGCAACCAGGGGCAGCGGCGATTCCTCCCTCCTCTTCTCCATCGCCTCCTCTTTTCTACCAGAAGGTGCACCTGTGTCCCCGGAAAAAAGTGCTTTGCTGGCTGGCTGCAGAGGGTGGAGCTAAACTGCTTCTCTCTCGGAGGCAGCGCCGCTGCTGCCTGCCATCTTTTCTAATCGACTTTGTGGGTGCCCACCCCTATTAAATTATTGTGGGTGCCCAAGCATCCACCACCCCCAGGAGTTGGCTCCTGTGCTCTGGATATTGTTGGACTTTAACTCCCATCAGCCCAGTCAGTATGACCAATGGTGAGGGATGATGGCAGTATTGGCAGCAGAGCAACCAGAAGGTAGCCACAGATTCCACATCCCCACTGCAATCCTAAACTCACTAACCTGGGAATAAGCCCCATTGCAATCAATAGGGCTAACTTTGCACTATACCTTGGTTTACGAACTTAATCCATTCCGGAAGTCCGTTCTTAAACCAAAAACGTTCTTAAACCCAGGCGCGCTTTCCCTTATGAGGCCTCCCGCCGCCGGTGCCCTTCGACCTTTCGGATTCCGTTCTTAGACCGAGGTAGAGTTTGCAAACCAGGACACTACTTCCGGTTTTGCGGAGTTCGTAAACCGAATAGTTCCTAAACAGGGCTGTTCTTCAACCGAGGTACCACTGCACATTTCTAGAATTGCCCTGTGTATCAGTTCTACACTAGGCTTTCTATTCGAAGCCCAGCTCGAATCCCTCCAACAGCAAGCAATCTTTTATACGGTTTTACAGAGGCATGGGATATCTGCCAGGAAAATACAATAAAAAGCAGCAAGCATGAATAAAACAAAAATATTCATCAAGCCTGAAAGCTTTTCCTCCCTTTATTTTTCTTTCTCGCTTTCCTTATTCCCTCAAGTCCACCTTTCTCCAGTTTCTTTTGACAATTACCCAACTTTCTTAAATAGCTTTCTCCTCTTCGCTCTTATCAAGGTGTCCTCTTTTCTTCTTTGTGAAATGTATATTTAGAGCCCAATCCAGTGAACCGTGTGCACAACCAGTTCCCACAGGCAGCTATGGAAGGCAAGGAAGTGGAAGCACAAATCATTCCTTAGCGAACAATGGGAAGCTTCTGTCTCCTGTACTGTGATTTTCATTTGTGTCTTTCTTGTTCATCTTCCTCCGCCGTCTTCTCTCTGCTTGTTAAAACTAAAGCTCAGAATCAGCTATCAAAGCTTTTCATTTTTCTATTAATTTTATTTAATATATGCATTTGTCATCTGTTTATAATCCCCACAAAACTGTGCCCAAAGTAACAGCAGATAAAATTAACAATAGATATATAGCCATAAAAAGACAACATAGTAACCATGAGGAGCAATCATAACATCAAAAAGTAAGCAAACGCAAAAAAATCAATATAACATGGTATAAAACAATACAAATAAGCTAGCCTGATTTAACAGCTCAGAGCTAAACAGGAGAGAGAAGAATGCATAACATGGAAATAAAATGGAAGCAAAATATCACCAAGTTTGAGATGATGCACCTGTACCCAATAGTCTAGATTTGAGATGCAATCTTGAAACTACAAATTGAACACATATAAGATACCGTGGCTACTGCTACAATGTAGTGGGAACATATCCTGCCTGCCGCCACCCCCACTGGGATAATTAGAACATATGGTTGCTGTGCTCATCTTCATTATTGCTTGCACCTGTTTCCATCCCACTTCAAGTGATCTTTTGGTCAGAAGGAAGGACTCATTATAAGAAATTGCTTCACATAAGCAAACAATCACAGGGTGGTTAGCATACTGTTTAGCATGCTGGATTTTCTTTTTTAAAAAACAACAACAACATCTGCAATGTCAATTTGTTCTTGGGAACCCAAACTACAATGCCATTCTGTTTCTCACCACTCCCAAGAATGATCTAGAATCATTTCCCCATTTTACCAAGTAATGGAAGTGACACATCATTGCAATTTAAGTGAAAGATCACTTAGCATGTCCAAGCCTTCTGCAAATGGCATGGACCAGTGCAGAACCCTCTCCCTAAATGCTCGCCGCAATGCAAATACAGTAGTACCTCGGAAGTCAAACGGAATCCGTTCCGGAAGTCCGCCCGACTTCCAAAACGTTCAGAAACCAAGGTGCGGCTTCCAATTGGCTGCTGGAAGCTCCTGCAGCCAATCGGAAGACGCAGAAGCCACTGCAGAAGTTCAGGTTCCAAAGAACGTTCACAAACGCTCACTTCCAGGTTTGCAGTGTTCGGGAGTCAAAACATTCGACTCACAAGGCACTAGGGATCCAATGAGGGAATTTTCTCAGAAACTCACCAGGGTGGAAAGTATTAAATTCCTTTTCACTGCCTGACACAATAATTACCACCCCAATGCAATTTTGATTCCCCCCCCCCAACAACAACAACAAAACACCATCCCCGTTTAATGCAGACACATTAAATGTCGTGTCTGGTTTGCTCCGAAGGCAGACAATGACCACCAAGACTTATAAATTCAACTAGAATGTTGGTGTTAAAGAACAGCTATATAGCCTACAATACACTGGGATTTGGATAATGTGTAGATTTTAAATAATACATTTTCTGTGCACAGACAGTATTATTTTCTTTCTTGGGAAATTATATTTATTTGCTACCAGCATTTGTATATTACCTGTCTATCAAGATACTCAAGGCAAGCTGCTGCTGTAAGAGGGGGGAAAACATGGCTAGCTTTGAGCTTGAGGAGTAAAGCAGGCAATTTAAAAAAGAGAATTATATAGCTCCGTTTACTTGCGGAGCTAAAACTATAGCGTGTAATATCAGTCTGCAACATCGCTTGCCCTCATACAGATTACTGATTTACCATCAAGCTGATTTAAGGCCATTGTTATTATCTGACTCAAGGAGACAGGAATAAGTAATGTGTGTTAATTTTTGTTGATCAATAAATCAGTCATCAATAAATACATGGGAATAAATAAACAAATCAATGCATTTTGCCTGATTTAATTTAGCATTTGATGTCTTTACTGGGGAAGGGCCTGTGAACTTTCATGGTGAAGAAAGCTGAGAGGGGAGAATTTAGCAATTTTGATTTATCTTTATTTCTCTCCCCTGGCCCCAATCATCAGTTCAGCCCCCCATATTTCCACATCAGTTCATTGATTGATTGATTTTTTTGGTAATTTTTCATGAAAATTCAGATGAGTGAGTTTCCTTATTTGTCTTAACCACAGTCAGAGGTGCCAGCTTGAATAAAATATTGGGGGGGCGGGGGGGCAGGTAAGCCCCACCCTGCATAATCTATCACATGACACAGTACACAAACACCATTTAAATGCCAATGCCCATCAACTTTGGGTGGGGAGTTGGTCCCCTCAAATATTTTATTGGAGGGCAAAGACACCTCAGCCCCTAGGAGTTGGCTCCTATGATCACAGTAAGAGCTATTCGAATACATGACTAGATTGCCCAATTAAAGTTTCTGCTTCCTGGCAAAGCAAGAGATCTGCTCCCTGACACCATCAGTACATAGGCAAACAGGAATGAGGAGGTGAGGTTGGAAGGAACCCACCATATTGCTGTTTTTCTCCCCTTCAAAGACCCTCCAAGACCACCACTAATGAACAGGCAAGCAGATAGGGATGAACTGAAGCCAAGGAAGAATCCTGCTGCAATTTTTCTTTCTTTCCTTCTGTTCAAAAGCCCTTCAAGGTGACAAAATATTTTTTCCCTGCCCCTACTCTGTTGCTGTCTTTTGCTCCCTTCAGAAACCCACAAAAGGCAGCTCCTTTGCCTATAACAATAACCCACATAAACTCAAGACTTTCCTGCATAGAGGAGGGGAAAGGATTACATCACAGCTGATATAAGTGGAAGGGCAGAGGCTCTGCTTCACAGACCAATATGAAACCTTTGTCTGTAACTTCAGGAGAACATCAGGGGTTCAATACAACAGATATTTTATTATTGAGCCGTGAGCTACACATTCAGTAGGTCAACAAGCAGGAGACCTCAGCTAATCTTTTTTGCAGAAAGGAATAGGTTTCCTCAATTTCTAATGCTTGATGGGAACTTACAGAACTTACAGTTTTCCTTGAAAATTTATTCTTTCCCCAATGATATTAATACTGTCTTTAAAATTGGTTCAGTCTATTTTTCGTCCTGTTACTTACAAATATGCTGATATATGTGCTTGGGTGTATATGTATGCAGCTGTTTCTTCTTCTTCTATGCTTGTTAAATGTTAAGTGGAGCAGGACTTTAACACTCAGATACTGTATTAAACTTGCAGTGCTTGTGGAAGGACACTTTTGTGTTTGCTCATCAAAGGTCTCTCACCGTTCATCAGTTTAATTGGGCAGCAGTGACTGCTCAGAAGACAGGAATTTAAGCAGAAATTCCTCAAAAACAAAAGGCACAAGAAAGGAACACACACACACACACACACACACACACACACACATTAGTTCCCTGTAGGGCATCTTGGCAAACGACTGGCAGTGCACTTTTATTCAGCTAAAACAACAAAAGTCAGCGCTTAATGAATTTATATCACATTATATGTCTTTCTACACATCACTTGATGTTTTGCTGTCTGTTGGCACTTTTCAATATTTCCCTTGTTGATAATGTGTTTGTGTTGAAACCAAGGCTAATTTGGCTTTCAGTGAAGTCTTTGAATTTTTTATAATAAAGTGATTTACAGATGCTAGTAGATAAATTAGCACCACAAATGCAGCCAAATTGCATAATCCCACAGATTGATTTTGTGTTAGCCTTCAAGATGTGGCATCTCTTTCAAGAAAAGACAGTGAGAGGTAAAGCTTTTCAATTTCCCCAGAAAGCAAAGGGGGAACTATGGGCTTATCCACGGGTACCTTTTGCCCTGCCCTTTCCAGGCCGAGGTCTACACTTCAACACTCTGTGTCTGAGCATTTATTTGTGGGTTTTTTGCTCCGAGCTTCCCCTGCAAAAACCTGCCTTTAAAGCT
This sequence comes from Zootoca vivipara, assembly GCF_963506605.1. Lineage (NCBI taxonomy): Eukaryota > Metazoa > Chordata > Lepidosauria > Squamata > Lacertidae > Zootoca > Zootoca vivipara. The sequence goes on along the minus strand of NC_083285.1, from coordinate 25,328,644 downwards.
GAATTGAACAACTCTTTCTGTCACACAGCATTTTACAAGTGAGGCCAAGGACCATTTTTCTTATTACTTCTCCAAACATCATTGCATCATATTACAAAATAATTCAAAAAAGGAAGGCTGGTGATGTTAGCAAACATTACAATTACCTGACATGGAGTATAAATTTGCTTAATGTATGGACTGATGCAGCAGACATTTATTTCCCCAAAATATTATTCCGCATAAAAGTGCTTTTCCACTTCAGGCTATTTTAGTCCATGCCCGTGCTCAGAATTATACAAAGATGCCCAAAGGGGGATTATTATTATTATTATTATTTTAGGGTTTAAGTAACTATAGGGGGTGGAGTTGTCCCAGGGGCGGAGTGGCCCATTTTGCTGCCTGAGGTGAAACGAATGGTGTTGCCACCCTCTCCCCATGCCGAGCAATGCCCTCGCTTACTGGGGTCATGTGGCGCCTTCTGGAGCTATCATAAGAGTTCCATGAGATCTCATAGGAAGCTGTAGCTGCAGCCACAAACTCCCAGAAGGGGCAGGGGCAGGCAGAGTGCTCACTAGAGTGTTGCCCTGCCCAAGGCACTGGCTTCAGTTCACCCAATGGGCCCTAAGTGGTCCTCTCTAGGGATTTTTTCAAAGATACATCTGTAAATCTTAGGGTTCCACTGGGCATGGAAATATCTCCTTGTTTTTCAGCACCTCTGTCCCACATGACCAGCTGTGCAATTTCCTGGTAGTCAATGCGCTATGATGGCATGGCTCATCAGACGTGCAAGATGGTAAGGCCCAGGGCCAATCCGGTTGCAGGTAGTTCCAAAGGTGAACTGCAACACAGTGCATAAATCGGGGGAGGGTGGTTGGGAGATTCATTCCCCGTCTGCCGTCATAGGTTTATAGTAAATCATATGGCTGTATGTGTTTTCATTCCACAGAGAGGAAGTGACGTAGACAGGATGTTTGTCTTACGTGTTCCTGAAGTGGAACTATTGTTTCCTTGTTCATTCTCTTCACTGCCTGCTATGCTAGAGAGAGGCAGCCATGCTAAACAGCTCTGAATGTCTGAGCTGGGCAAACAGAGACAGACTCTGCATTTAGCCTTACCCAACGTGTGTGTTGTTTTTCAAGCCGAGAGCAACCGCAGATATTTGCACCACCGGACTCAATAGTAGCCGGGCATGTGTGCACTGGCTTTGTCCTTGCCCTGGGCAGTCTCACAACTGGCCCGGGCGACAAATGAACAACAACAACAAATTCCTCTTCCTGGAGCTCAAGTGTCGGAAACGTATAATCGAATGCCTTGATGTGGGTTACCTGTAGGAGGTTCAGTTGCGCGGTCATACTTCATTTATGTATCCCTCTGATGCCTTCAGTTTTATATTTTTATATTTGTATTGAAAAATGTTTCTCTTTCTGACTATCGGTCAAATAAAGTATATTGTTGTTGACAAATGCTAACAGAGTGTTGCCCTGCCCAAGGCGCTGGCTTCAGTTCACCCAATGGACCCTAAGTGGTCCTCTCTAGGGATTTTTTCAAAGATACATCTGTAAATCTTAGGGTTCCACTGGGCATGGAAATACCTCCTCCTTGTTTTACAGCACCTCTGTTTTGGCTATAAACCTGTCAGCACTCACCACCTGGGTTTGCTATTGGGAGGTATGGTGGATAATATGAAACCGACACAATGTGACACTGAATGTGATTGGCTCATTGCCATGCCATACTCTCAGGCTTCCTTGAAACATCTGACTGGCCACTATGGGGGGGGGGAAGGGTATTGGATTCAAAGGATCATTGGTCTGATTCAACAGGACTCCTGTTATCTTTACCTTTTATCATATTTGCTCCATTTGCTTTGGTGCTCAGACCTGGATTTATGGAAGTGGGGTTCCTAATGGCCTCCTATGCAGACATTTTGCACCCAAGCGTCCTGACCTCCTTTGGCAGCAGTGCAACACAGAACCAGTAGAACAGATAAATGAGGCATTGGGAGCATTTCTTAATGCAAGTGTTGCATAGAGTAACGGATTATTACCTTAAATAAGGTACACTTTAAATGTTAAGGTGTATAAATGGTTCATAAGAACCAACCCGGACCCTGTGGTCTTCATCACAAGCCCTTCTCCATGTGCCTTACCTGAGGGAAGTGCAGAGATTCTCCACACAAGAATGGGCTTTTCTGAGGGCCTTTCTGAGGGAGACATCTCTGGCTAAGAAGTTTGGGAATTAAGATTCCTCCTAGGTTGGTGCTGTTTTAGTGGTATGGGTAGGATTTGTCCTTATTAACATGCTGTTGGACGAGTGTTTTTATGGATTTTGTTCATTGTTCGATTTTGGTTCTAGTTTTAAGCTGCTTTTAAATGTACTTCGTCTTGTTAATTCACTTTGACACATTTTCTTTTGTATGAAGTGATGGACTAATAATAGTAATATGTAGTAAAAGCAAAAGTGGCATGGTGCTGTGCTGTGCTCCAAAACAGGGACTATGTCCCATCTCCCCCAATGCCTCACATATAGCTGTAACGAGAAGATTTAATTTGCTGCGAAAAAGACAGCTGCCGATGCCTGATATCCCCTTGCTGTTCTCTCCCTGACTTGCCCACTCCAAACAGTTGTTCTAAATGAATATTTAATGGTGCAGGTGGCATTGATTCCCTGCTTGTGTGCAGAGAGGTCCTAGGGCAACCCTTCAAGAGTTGGTTTAAGCAGTCAGGAATGCACTGCAGAAGGGGACACCTGCTCTAAATATACAAGAGGCTTTGGGGAAACCCAAATGGCATTGTGAAAAGGTAGCTGGAGTATTAAATACCAGATACAGAACGATCAACGCTTTTCTTTGTCCTGCAAGGCAACCAGTGCACCATATAATAATTCACCCTGTGTCCTTACATATAGAACATGTTTATACACGTCAATTTTGTCCGAGATAACAGGTGACAAATAAAAGCCACAATGGCTATCAGTGGTGCTAAGGACAAATTATTCCCAGCACCTTCTCATAGGAACGATGCCCAACAGCTTCGGAAAACTATGTACCACTGTGCATACTTGCACTTGAATTAACAAGACGCGTGCTAGTTCTACCCAACGCTCATATATCAAAATTCTCCATCCAGAAAGGACCAGATGTCTTAACTCTTAAGGCTAGTGATGTGCAAACTCCCTTCTGCTCAAATCACATCGGACTAAATTGCCAGCATCATTGTCAAACACTTAGGGAAGAAAAGATTGCAACACCTCCGCCCCCACCCAAGAGTTCTAATTGGTTTGCAGTTGCTTGTGTGCATGTATGTTCTTATACAGTTGCCACCTGGGAATTGTAGAGAAAGAGGAGAGAGGTGACTTGTTCCCTACACCAGAATAGGGATGGCTAAATCAGTCACTTTTGATTTCACTGTTCTTCGTTTTTCCAACCTTCAGTTCAGTCCACCCCATTTTTGCATCAATGTGCAAAAGCTTCCTTTAAATAAATAAATAAATAATCTGCACAAAAAATTGCATGCATGTTTGTGTGTATTTGCACCTAATACATGCATTTCTGAAGGTATATTATTGTATGTCATTTTCAAAAGTATATGCATTTTTGTACAAAATTCAGAGAAGAGCAAAAGGGTATTTCAGTTCACTTATGGATATGTCAGATGCAAATGAGATAGGTTTGCATTAACATGTGGACCGAACTACCAGCAATTTTTCCTCCAACCCTAGAATAGGGCTGTGGAACTGGTGGCCCTTCTGATACGGTTGAACACCAACTCTTATCAGCCCCAGCTATTGTGGCCAGTGATTAGGGATGATGGGAGATGCAGTAGAACAATATATTGAGGGACACAGGTTCTCCAGACATTTCTTATACCAAAGTCCATAGCAATGAGTTGCCCATGAAGTTTTCTATTCTAGATGGTAACCGCCTTGCTATATTTTCTCTGCAACTCTGTAAGGAATCTTGCACATGAATAGTGAGGCATAAATAATTTTTTTAATAGCATTTAAACACCTGAGGATACTGAACAGTTCAATGACTTGGTTTTAATTTATCCCCTTGATCCACTAAACAGACTGTGCACTAAATAACTACTTAATTGCATTAAAAAAATTTGTTTAGAAACTGAAATGGAAGGGCAGGGGTAGATGTTTCAATTGCAGACATGCTTTTTTTTTTTTACTAGCCATGGACCAAAAGCAGTACACGGCAGCCAATGTGAGGAAGGTCCCACTGAGACCCAATTTGGATCAAATTATAGTGCCAGAAGTGTCCCAGATGTTCAATATGGGGTCACCCTTGATTTCCATCAGCATAACTGCTGGTCGGATCTGACTCCGAGGCTCCGTGTTCCATTTGGGAAATACATTCTCTCACTTTGTGTCATCTAAAATTCATTTCCTTAGCTGTCTATGGAAGGCAATAGCTGAGACACTAGCACTTTGCTATGTTAGCACAATCCTCAAAAACATTTAGAAACACACTGCAGAGGCTGTCTTATTTCACACTTATTTTTCGGTATTGCAGGGCTATGTTTCAGGGTCATATTGATTTCCATTCTGTCTGGGGGTTGATTAATGTTCCAGGAAGGCGGCAGGTGCATTAGTAGAGAGCAGAATAGAAATATCAGTGTGTTTTCTCAGAACAGAAATATGGTGTGATTTTATCTCATAATATACATGGACAATAAAGTAGGCTATAGACTGGTTATCAGGATGTTTTGTAGTCTCCTTCCACACCTGTTATTAAAGGGACAATAAGGAACTAGTACTAGCCAATAAAATGGTGCCCTTTTGGCAAGGAAATTAATAGTGTATTCTTCTTTAAAAAAGATTTCATCTCCAGGTTAAGTGTTTTCACCTTATAAACTTGCCATATGGAATGAACATTCTTCCGTAATTGGTTTTTAGTGGGTAGAAACTCCTTACTCATTTATATGTAGCATAAGAAGAGCTGCAAGTTGAGAAATGTCTCCGCAAGAAAAGTATTTTTCATCCACATCCTATTACCAAGGTTTTTAGAAATTGCTAGGGAGCTTAATGCGTGCACTTATTTATTTCATAGCTGTGAGGTTTCCCCTTATTTTAATAGCTCGTTTTCAACCTTCCCCGCCTCACCACCCAATGTCCTCCCCCTGCATTTAGGCCGAGATACTTTTTAATTTTATTTTTAGTACTCTTCCTGTAATGCCATGCTCTGTGAATGTTTCTGAGTCAGCACACTGGTCTATCATTGTGGAATCCAGAAAAATCGCATCTAATTAACGTGATGGGAAGTCTCCAGTCCATTTGAAGACTGCAGAATGATCTCTTAAAAATAAGCTGCCACCAGCGGATAGCTTTCTGTCAGAATAGATTCCATGTCATTTTACAAGCCATCAGTGTGACAGGGAGAAATACTAAGCTATATTTTCCTCTACCCATCAGTAGTGGTGTGTGAGTTGCATAACGTGTCCACGAACCAGGCACACTTGTATGGCTTTCCCAGGCATTGTCATGCTTTCCTCCATCTTTATAGCTCCAGTGAGAACCTCCTGGCACTTAACAAACTTCCAGCACGGAAAAGAACTCCTATGTGGGGGACTAGGAGTGACCCATATGTTTAAAAATCGTAGTTTAAACTGGAGACATTGCCACTGTGCCCATGCTCTCTCTTCATTTGGTGCATCTGTGGCCACACAATCTGCTTTCAATATTTATTCTCCTGCAATTTGTCATTGCTCCTGCATTTCTGGCTCGCGGTAACCTCGCCATGGTGTGTGGTGCTGCAAGTTGTACAAAGAAAAGTCTTCAGTTTGAAAGAGATTATGTCATGAACAATGTTCCACCTCCACATTTCTTCAAATCCCCCCTCCCTTTGAATATTGGCAATTTTGCTGTAGAGAAAAACACATAGCCACAATGGCACAGGAAGCTTAATAATAATAATAATAATAATAATAATAATAATAATAATAATAATAATAATAATAATTTTATTTATACCCCGCCCTTCCCAGTCAAGACCAGGCTCAGGGCGGCTAATAACAAGAATATCAAAGCAAGCATAAAAGAAACAATTCAATTAAAATGCAGGTTAAATACAATGTTAAAATTCAATTTTAAAATTAGGGATGTACAAGTGCAACCTCATTTAAATATCTGTAGGATAAAGCCTTAGGGGAGGGTAACACCGGGGTCAAACAGAGTCGGTCCAAAGGCCAAGCGGAACAGCTCTGTCTTGCAGGCCCTACGAAAAGATGACTACTCCCGCTGGGCCCATGTCTCCTGAGAGAGAGCGTTCCACCAGGTCGGGGCTAGTACTGAGAAGGCCCTGGTCTTGGTCGAGGCCAGTCTAACCACCTTGTGACTCGGGATCTCCAGTATGTTATTATTTGTGGACCTTAATGTCCTCTGTGGGGCATACTGGGAGAGGCGGTCCCATAAGATGAAACACACTTTCTAATCAGTAATGGGCTCTCATCTGCCTTTCCTGTGTAATTCACAATTAACCCAAGGAACTTGATATTCATTGTATACCCAAAACAACTTTATTTATTTATCTATTTCTAATACACATTCCACATATGTGGTTGGACACTATTGTGCAGAAAGTGAATCCTATCTGGACAAATTGATCATTTGCAAGAAAATATTATCTCACACTACTTTTGTGTAAGTTTCTTGTGGTTAGATTATTCTTCTTGCGTAAGAAATAATTCATGTCCAAATAGGTAATTCTGATATACAGATCACAAGAATTGCCCATCTATTATATGTTTTCAGGTGCCCAACATTTATTTTCTTGATGGGTAGACTAGTTGCTCCACAGAAATTCAAGGAAAGTCTAGTAAGGTGTTAGGCAGCAATGGAAGAATATCATTCATGATGAATTATTGGATTGAATAGCCTTTTGAAGCTTCTTGATGTTTTGTATGTTAGACAAAAAGAAAGGCTATTACGCTAATGTAGTTGAATGACACAATGGAAATTTACAGTGTTCTGTTGAGTGAATTCTTTAGCAAAATAATCATTTTGAGGATGCAACTTAATTTGCAGTTTCATACCGGTGCAACACACATTCATAAAAATTAAACCTGTCTACCAACACTCTTTCTGCCCATGAAAAATAGCTTAGTTTTAAATAAAGTCATAAAAATTGCATTTCTTTCATTTCTGGAAGTAATCAGGTATGACATTCAATGGCATAAATCTTTGCTCCATTCGTTTTCTGCTTCTTCTAGGAAAATAAAAATGAAATGTTTTTAAAGGTGATGATTGAAGCAATCTAAAGTAACCTCTGCACACTTTAGTAAAGACACAGGTTAAAATTCAATTCAAATCCAGATTGCCTGGGCGCATTTGCTTATGCATTTGAAACAATGGAGGAAACTTTGCATTACTTACCTGGGAAAAACCATAAGCACCTACAGATTTCTTATGCGTCAAACAGAGTAAAAAAAACACCACTCAACCCAGAATAATGTTAATTAAGCTCGTAGGTCACAGCCCATGGTCATGCACTTGGCCAGAAGCAGGACTTTTTTCAGGGGAAACTTACAGGAACTCAGTTCTGGCACCTTTTAGATGGGCGCCATTGCGATTCTAAGAGAACAAGGGTGAGTTCTGCCACCTCTTTTTCTAGAAAAAGAGCACTGGCCAGAAGCATAAATCATGTACACTTCTATGATTCTATGAATTTAATTCTACCTGGTGGTGACATCTGTCAGGAATGAGCCAGCTCCCAGTGAAAGTTTGCAGCCAACTGAAGAAAGCAGCCAGGAACAGAGAGCGTTAACTTATGCAGGATGAACAGCAGACAGAGCTAACTCCCCCACCCCCTGGAATGCCAGCAGCAACTGAGCTGGAACCCAGCCAAAGCTTTCGAGAAGTTAAATCTGGCAGGAACAGAGGCGGAAGTAGTCTGTCAGACCAGGAAGAGGTTGGAGCCGATCCAGTCTCTCCTAAGAATCGGCTAAGGGGCGGGCTGTTAGACTGGAAACAAAACAAGAGATGCAAGGTTCGAAAATTCAATATCTTCTGTAAAAGCCAGAAACAGTCTTCAGAAGGGTCATCTTGATTGATGATCCTGGAGGCTACGTTGCAGCCCTCCGAAGCTATCTGTTTGTTTTTGCAATAAATCCTGCTTTTTAATTAACGATGCTTACTGTGTTATTAAGCCAGGAACTTGGATGTACAACAACATCATTCTTATCAATTGTCAGAAACCTCATTCCATTGTTTTGAGCCAAGAGCTTCCGTGTCTTCCTGTGTTGTACTTCCTGTGTTGTACTATCCAACCACAGGAGCACCAGAGCCTCTTCCCTATGTTGTGAACCTGTGGAATGTGTGACTGAAACCATTGTAGTAGGGTTGCCATATGTCCAGAATTTCCCATACATATCTGGAATACTGTGGTCGGCAGCAGTGTCCAGGCGGAAACTGGTCAAATGTCCAGGAAATAGCCAATGTGTCTTGTACATTTCAGTATGGCAGCACATGTCAGCAGTGTCATTTTTTGCCGATTTCCCATAAAAAATAGCTCAAAAAACGCCTTTCATTTTATTTAATTTTATTGCATTTTTGCCCCCCCCCAAAAAAAGCTGTTTGAAATATGGCAACCCTAGATAGTGTCCTAGATAGTGTCCTAGATATGGCAACCCTAGATAGTGTCAATTCTTGGGTCTTTTCCATCTGAAAATCAGTCATGCTAAGGCAATGAATGGATGGGGAAATTTGTTCTGCCCATATGATGGCAGTAGTGGCATGCATCCTGAAGTTTTATGGAATCGTAAGGAAACATATCCCAAAATGCTGTTCATGAATGTGAAGAGAACCTTGGTAAAAGGAAAATATGGCTAAGCATGGGGTTGAGGCAGATGGGCATAGAAGGAAATGCATGCGAGCCGACTGCAGGCCTCCTTTCCCCCTCTCTTCTCTCCGCCAGACTGCCCTATTTTGATGGCCTCAGATTGCTGTTGTTGAACCCAATCTAACTTGGCGTTGTCTGGTGCTGTCTGAACCCGGCCATCAAACTGAATCCAGATCAACCTAAGTCTACCTAAGTCAACCTGGGATCTGGGATTCAGCTGGATCCAGTGCACAACCCTGGGGGGTTATTGGGTTGTTTTTGTTTTTGTTTTGTGATGTATTTTGTGCTTTTTATATTGTGATTTTATGTTGTGAACCGCCCTGAGATCTACAGATATAGGGGAATATACTACTACTACTACTAATAATAATAATCAGTGGGTTTTTTCTGGGGGGATGCATGGGTACGCATACCCCTAAACATTTTGTGAATCTTTGTACAGTACTTTTGTCCATTTACTGTTTTTATTTTCCCTGATTTGAACTATAGAACAGTGATATTCTTGAGTCAAAAGGAGAGTACCCCTAAATATTTTTAAAGAAAATAATAATAATAGTAATAATAATAGAAACACTGTTTTTATTATTATTGATAGAACCATCTGTGAAGAGTAGAAAAAGCACTTATGCTCCCCAGCAGAGATGGTAAAGGAAGGTAGCTGAGAACTGCAGGAGAACTCTTAACAAGGGCACAGTTTTTGCTTTGCACAGACTGAGTTTTTTTGGGGGGGGTCTTTGTTAGAACAACTGAAGATGGTAGCTAGTGGAAGCAATGCAGAAATGGTCAGTAAAACAAACAAGCAAAAAACACCTCACCTAGTTGCCAAAAGATATCAACATGGAGGACAGTCTTTGAGGAACCACTAAAAACCTTTTAGGAGCCAGATATGGGCTATAGGTTGTAGATTTGACACCCTTGATTTACCAATTCAGTAGCCAGTCAACCAGTGTGCTCCATTCCCCAGTTAATAAGCATAGTGTGAGATGTGACTGAAGGCTGAGTTGTGCCAATAGACAGGAGGTAATCATAGTGCCAAACTAAGTTGATCTAGGCCTAAAACAGAGATGTGTATATACCGGTAGTTTTTCCCTTCCTTTACCAAGGCTGCTTTTTTATCAATAGCATCAAGGGAAACATGTCAAGGGAAACATTGCAAATAAAAGTTGTCCACATTTTTCTTCCAATTAGCATTGTCTCCCAGTCTTTTCAAAAATTCATTTTTTTAAAAAAAGAAGATGATTGCTGCTACTTATTTTCTCAACAAGCGTAGCTACCTTCAAGAGCTTGGTAAATAGGCCTTAAATCTGGATTCTTCTTATTATTATTTGGCATTTCTACTGTTTAATTTCACCCTGTATGAGACTGCGGTGCTTTGTGAAGACATTTTAGCATCATGCATAATAGCTGAAGGTTTTAAAAAAGAAAGTTGCAGCGTTGTACTTCAACCTTAGGAAATAAAAATGAAGGCTGAAATCCTGTGTACAGTTAGGCAGCTTATATCACAGTGAAGTCAACGTGGTTGCAGCAGGCTAACTATGTGAAGAACAGTAGCCAAAGTGTCTTGTACATTTCAGAATTTTTGGCAGATTTTAGAAGTCTACTTTGTCTAGCAAGAAACCGACTGACAATTCTGTAATCAAAAGCCACTCAGTTTCCTCTTGTATAAAAATCTGCATAGGCAGTGGCTGTTTACCCTACCAATTAATTCCTCATACAAAGTATAAATTTAGTTTAGATTACCAGCCTTCTGTTAGGCTCTTAGAATAACATCTTGTCTCTGTCTCCCTGGCCATTCAAAGCTGTCAGAGAAGGAGGACAGTTGTGAGAATATTATTATACTTGCCCAAGAATCACAGGGTTTTTAGGAAATCAAAGGTTCACATTAATTCTGACTTAAATGAACATAAGCCATTTTGGTCATTCTTTGTCACACAGAGTATATTTTTTTGCTGCATAGAAAATAAAAAAATGAAGATGTCCCACAGTAATTTGATCAAGATGTGACCATTTAACTATACATCCTATATCAGGCCTCCATTCTAAATGTGGAAGCAAAAAGATCAGGGCTGTATACTTAGAGATCTTTGCTGGTAGATGCAGGAGAGAAACCATATTTACTGTACTAGGGTGATCAACCTTAGTGCTAACTGCAGAAAAGAGAAAATGTGGATTCAATTTTCAGAGTTTATTGAATATTAAAGTAGCAAAATTTTGGATAGCATCATTGATACTGCTCCCCTTCAGTCAATGGACAAGAGGAGTCTTCTCCCTCTCTCTCCCTCTTTCCCCTTTAAACAAAGGAGGTCAGGATAGTTAGAATTGCAAAAATAATTAAATACATCCCAATGAAGTTGCAACCAGCAATTTAGTATTGAGTTCTTCCATGTTGCACAGTAGACAATACCCTCAACTGTATAAACATGTACGTTTATGTACACACCCCAAATAAACAATCAATGCTTGTCACTAGCAATTGCCTTAGGTTTGCTAACAGATGCCGCTATAATCAAGAACTCTTTATCTATTTCCATTAAGGATTCCGGAATATCGTTCTCCTAGCATGAATGAGAAAGGAAATTGGGATCCCCAGTTCAATGAGTTTCTTTTACTTCTACATTTTTCCGGTCTGCAGTTTATCTGTTGGTATTTACATCCCCCTTTCCCACATGCCCTGAAGGACTTCCACAAAAACCAGTGGAATAAAACACAAAATTACTCTTTTGGGACAAAGTCCCCAGAGAATGTTGTCTTCTTTCAGTTCCTTCTGTATAAGATGTTTTCACCTGATTCAAAAGGGGAAGGAACAACGGGAACTTTAAAGCAAACAGTCAGCCTGCTTCCCAGTCCATTATCTGAACGTGGACCACAATTAATCTCAGCATGTTACATTGAATCAGGCTATTTATTTATTTATTTGGACAATTTTGTATGCTGCTCTGCTGCCAAAAAGGCTTCTGGGGTGTCTTACATCCTGCAGTCCTTTTGCTCACAACACAAAAGGAAAAATGCATCTCAGAGTACAATAAAGGACACAAACCTAAAATCTGCCTGCCTGTCCCTGTGATATGCTAATAGTGAACTCATTCTCCAAGTGTGGGTCCTTATGTAGCTCAAATGGAAACAGGTTAGAGGGAAAGGCCAAGATATGTAGAACTTCAAAAATATTGGGGGGGGGATAGGAAAGAAGAAGAAGAAGAGTTTGGATTTGATATCCCGCTTTATCACTACCCGAAGGAGTCTCAAAGCGGCTAACAATCTCCTTTCCCTTCCTCCCCCACAACAAACACTTTGTGAGGTTCTGGTTACAGGTAGGTAGCCGTGTTGGTCTGGATCGAAGTAAAATAAAAAAATTCCTTCAGTAGCACCTTAAAGACCAACTAAGTTTTTATTTTGGTATGAGCTTTCGTGTGCATGCACACTTCTTCAGATACAGTGAAATGGAAGTTTCCAGGCACTTATGTAGAGAAGGGGTGGGGAGGGGTGGGGATGGGGAGGGGGGATCACTCAGAAGGGTGGTGGAAATGGGTGATTGACTGACTGATAGCTGTTGATGACCGCAAACGACTGCAAATGGTTTTGCATGAAAAAGCAAGGGTTGGGATGGCTGAAGATCGCTTATCATGTATAATGAGATAAGAACCCGATATCTCTGTTCAAACCAGGTCCCTCCATGGTTTTGAGCTTGGTGATAAGTTGCAATTCAGCAACTTCTCTTTCCAGTCTATTTCTGAAATTCTTTTGTAGTAAGACAGCTACTTTGAGATCTTGTATAGAATGTCCTGGGAGATTGAAGTGTTCTCCTACTGGTTTTTCTGTCTTCTGGTTCCTGATGTCAGATTTATGTCCATTTATCCTTTGGCGTAGGGTTTGGCCTGTTTGTCCAATATAGAGAGCTGAAGGGCACTGTTGGCATTTGATGGCATACACAATGTTAGAGGATGAGCAATTAAATAGTCCTGAGATGGTATGTTGGATGTTGTTGGGGCCAGTAATGGTGTTGTCTGGGTGTATGTGGCAGCAAAGTTGGCATCTGGGTTTATTGCAGGCTCTGGTACCAGTGTCCATGTTAAGTCTGGTGGTTGTATTATTGTGGGTGAGGAGTTGTTTAAGATTGGGTGGCTGTCTGTAGGCAATGAAAGGTCTTCCTCCCAGAGCTTGAGAAAGGGAGCGGTCATTGTCCAGGAGAGGCTGTAGATCTCTGATGATGCGTTGTACTGTTTTAGCTTGGGAGCTGTATGTGATGACTAGTGGTGTTCTGTTATTTTCTTTTTTGGGTCTGTCTTGCAGCAGGTTCTCTCTAGGTATCTGTCTGGCTCTGTTGATCTGTTGTTTAACTTCATCAGGTGGATATTTTAGTTCTAAAAAGGTTTGCTGTAGATCTCTTAGGTGAGATTCTCTGTCTGTAGAGTTGGAACAGATGCGGTTGTAACGTAAGGCCTGGCTGTATACGATGGATTGTTTGGTATGTTTGGGATGGTAGCTAGAAGCATGTAGATATGTTTGTCGGTCAGTTGGTTTTCTGTATAAGGTGGTGTCTATACGTCCATCCTGTATTTTTATAGTAGTGTCCAAAAAATGTATTTCTTGCATAGATTGGTTCATTGTTAGGTTGATGGTGGGGTGAAAGTCATTGAATGTCTGGTGGAAGGTTTCCAGGGTCTGTTGTCCATGGGTCCAGATAATAAAAATATTGTCAATGTATCGCAGGTACAGGAGAGGTTTGAGTGGGTAGGAGTTAAGGAAACGTTGTTCTAAATCTGCCATGAAGATGTTGGCATACTGTGGGGCCATGCGGGTGCCCATGGCTGTGCCGCTGATCTGGAGGAACAGGTCATCACCAAATTTGAAGTGGTTGTGGGTAAGGACAAAGTGGCAGAGTTTGGTAGCAAAGTCCGCTGTGGTTTTATCTGAAATGGTGTTCCTTATGGCTTGTAAACCATCATTGTGTGGGATGTTGGTATATAGAGATTCCACATCCATAGTGGCTAGTATAGTATTGTTAGGAAGATTGTTCAAATATTGTATTTTCCTCAGAAAATCTGTGGTGTCACGTACGTAGCTGGGAGCACTGATAGCATATGGTTTCAGAACAGAGTCCATATAGCCGGAAACACCCACTGTAATGGTGCCAATACCTGAGATGATGGGGCGTCCTGGGTTTCCTGGTTTGTGTATTTTGGGTAGAAGATAGAAAGTTCCTGGCCGAGGTTCCGCTGGTGTGTTTGTGAGGATCTGTTCTTGGATGTGTAGGGGTAGCTCCTTGACAATCTTGTTCAGTTCTTTTTTGTATGCTTGTGTGGGGTCTGAGTCCAATTTCATGTAAAAGGCAGTATTGGAAAGTTGTCTGTGGGCCTCTTGGATGTAATCAGTTTTGTTCATGATGACGACAGCTCCACCCTTGTCTGCCTCTTTAATTATAATGTCTGGGTTGTTCCTGAGATTTTCTATGGCTCTCCTTTCAGCATGGTTTAGATTTTGTTGTAAGCGATGGTGTTTTCTGGTCACATCCGTTTGGATTCTGTGGCGGAAGCATTCGATGTACAGATCTAGTGTGGTATTGCGTCCATCAGGAGGGGTCCATGTGGAGTCCCTTTTTGTGTAACTTCTTTTCATGCTGAAAAGGACGCAATACCACACTAGATCTGTACATCGAATGCTTCCGCCACAGAATCCAAACGGATGTGACCAGAAAACACCATCGCTTACAACAAAATCTAAACCATGCTGAAAGGAGAGCCATAGAAAATCTCAGGAACAACCCAGACATTATAATTAAAGAGGCAGACAAGGGTGGAGCTGTCGTCATCATGAACAAAACTGATTACATCCAAGAGGCCCACAGACAACTTTCCAATACTGCCTTTTACATGAAATTGGACTCAGACCCCACACAAGCATACAAAAAAGAACTGAACAAGATTGTCAAGGAGCTACCCCTACACATCCAAGAACAGATCCTCACAAACACACCAGCGGAACCTCGGCCAGGAACTTTCTATCTTCTACCCAAAATACACAAACCAGGAAACCCAGGACGCCCCATCATCTCAGGTATTGGCACCATTACAGTGGGTGTTTCCGGCTATATGGACTCTGTTCTGAAACCATATGCTATCAGTGCTCCCAGCTACGTACGTGACACCACAGATTTTCTGAGGAAAATACAATATTTGAACAATCTTCCTAACAATACTATACTAGCCACTATGGATGTGGAATCTCTATATACCAACATCCCACACAATGATGGTTTACAAGCCATAAGGAACACCATTTCAGATAAAACCACAGCGGACTTTGCTACCAAACTCTGCCACTTTGTCCTTACCCACAACCACTTCAAATTTGGTGATGACCTGTTCCTCCAGATCAGCGGCACAGCCATGGGCACCCGCATGGCCCCACAGTATGCCAACATCTTCATGGCAGATTTAGAACAACGTTTCCTTAACTCCTACCCACTCAAACCTCTCCTGTACCTGCGATACATTGACAATATTTTTATTATCTGGACCCATGGACAACAGACCCTGGAAACCTTCCACCAGACATTCAATGACTTTCACCCCACCATCAACCTAACAATGAACCAATCTATGCAAGAAATACATTTTTTGGACACTACTATAAAAATACAGGATGGACGTATAGACACCACCTTATACAGAAAACCAACTGACCGACAAACATATCTACATGCTTCTAGCTACCATCCCAAACATACCAAACAATCCATCGTATACAGCCAGGCCTTACGTTACAACCGCATCTGTTCCAACTCTACAGACAGAGAATCTCACCTAAGAGATCTACAGCAAACCTTTTTAGAACTAAAATATCCACCTGATGAAGTTAAACAACAGATCAACAGAGCCAGACAGATACCTAGAGAGAACCTGCTGCAAGACAGACCCAAAAAAGAAAATAACAGAACACCACTAGTCATCACATACAGCTCCCAAGCTAAAACAGTACAACGCATCATCAGAGATCTACAGCCTCTCCTGGACAATGACCGCTCCCTTTCTCAAGCTCTGGGAGGAAGACCTTTCATTGCCTACAGACAGCCACCCAATCTTAAACAACTCCTCACCCACAATAATACAACCACCAGACTTAACATGGACACTGGTACCAGAGCCTGCAATAAACCCAGATGCCAACTTTGCTGCCACATACACCCAGACAACACCATTACTGGCCCCAACAACATCCAACATACCATCTCAGGACTATTTAATTGCTCATCCTCTAACATTGTGTATGCCATCAAATGCCAACAGTGCCCTTCAGCTCTCTATATTGGACAAACAGGCCAAACCCTACGCCAAAGGATAAATGGACATAAATCTGACATCAGGAACCAGAAGACAGAAAAACCAGTAGGAGAACACTTCAATCTCCCAGGACATTCTATACAAGATCTCAAAGTAGCTGTCTTACTACAAAAGAATTTCAGAAATAGACTGGAAAGAGAAGTTGCTGAATTGCAACTTATCACCAAGCTCAAAACCATGGAGGGACCTGGTTTGAACAGAGATATCGGGTTCTTATCTCATTATACATGATAAGCGATCTTCAGCCATCCCAACCCTTGCTTTTTCATGCAAAACCATTTGCAGTCGTTTGCGGTCATCAACAGCTATCAGTCAGTCAATCACCCATTTCCACCACCCTTCTGAGTGATCCCCCCTCCCCATCCCCACCCCTCCCCACCCCTTCTCTACATAAGTGCCTGGAAACTTCCATTTCACTGTATCTGAAGAAGTGTGCATGCACACGAAAGCTCATACCAAAATAAAAACTTAGTTGGTCTTTAAGGTGCTACTGAAGGAATTTTTTTATTTTACTTTGTGAGGTGTTTGTCACAAGACAGAGAAACCAGTAGGAGAACACTTCAATCTCCCAGGACATTCTATACAAGATCTCAAAGTAGCTGTGTTATTACAAAAGAATTTCAGAAATAGACTGGAAAGAGAAGTTGCCGAATTGCAACTTATTACCAAACTTAAAACCATGGAGAGACCTGGTCTGAATAGAGACATTGGATTCTTATCTCATTATACACGATAAAGCTATTTTTTAGCCATCTCACCCCTTGCTTTTTCCTGTAAGACCAATTGCAGTTGTTAACAGTCAACAGGTTTAACATACCTATCAGCCAATCACCCATTCCCACCACCCTTCTGAGTAATACCCCTCCCCACCCTCTCACTATATATAAGGGTCTGGTGACTTCTGTTTCAGTGTATCTGAAGAAGTGTGCATGCACACGAAAGCTCATACCAATGACAAACTTAGTTGGTCTCTAAGTTGCTACTGGAAGGATTTTTTTTAATTTTTGTTTCATCTGCGAGGTGTGTGAGGCTGAGAGACTTCAGAGAAGTGTGACTAGCCCAAGGTCACCCAACAGCTGCATGTGGAGGAGCGGGGAAGTCTATTGCTCTTAACCACTACACCACGCTGAATCTTAGGAGGGAAGGAAACTAGAAACAGATTAGAATTGAGCATGATTAGAATGTTGACTGAGTTGGAAGAAGGGAAGAGATAGGGAATTCAATGGAATAGTCTAGCAAAGGGTGGATGAAACACAGAACAGGAGCACTTCATGTGGCAATATTGTGTGGCAGGTCCAGCATTATATAAAATGAAGCTCAAATGTTTAGCTACAGCATGTTTTGGTTAAGAGTGGCTTTTCAACCAAAAACATGACAAGTCACTAAAACTTATTTCCATGAAAATAGCATGTTTAGCAGGGGGAGCAGATGGAAAATATTAATCAAGGAACTCTTGCAATAGCGTCCATAATTATAGCACTGCTTATAATTAAAGATCTTCATCATTTGGACACCATCGGTGCACGAAATGTGTCTTACAACAGAAGTAGTGTAATGTAAGAAGAAGTTGTGTAATATAAGATATCCTGAAGGGCTTACAATAATACTTTGATGCCATTTTCTTATTGTGAGATGCCCTGGCAGACGATGGCTTACCAGTACTATATATTTTAAGTCTCTTAAATTTCTGGGCTCCATTTATGCTTTACTATATTATGCCATCTGTAATTTGCATCATGCCCTGAGCTCTGCTTATTCACTACATTGAAGTTTGCCATCATGAAAACAAAAGCAGAGTTCTGCCCTTTCTTACAAGCTGGTGCAAAATGCAGTGGACAGAATTGTGTTTGTGTGTGTGTGTGTGTGTGTGTGTGTGTGTGTGTGTGTGTGTCCTTTAGCTGAGATTTCTGAATTGCGGGGGTACCTTTCAACTCTATGATTCTGCGATATAGCTTAAAATTGAGCAATACGTGTGTGTGTTTATGTGTTTAGGAAGTCATAAGAATAGTTTTTGCTCAGCCTTCCATAACATGTCTTATTGCCAAATAATTCAAACATGAAGAAATGACTGAAAAACATGTACTGAGGTGGCTAGCCTGGTGTCACTGTTGCTTACTGATATTGAGAGTAGAAATGGGAAGGCCTGGGGGGGGGGGAACTGGGAAAATTGGGGGGCGGGGACCCAGGTCACCCAGCAGCTGCATGTGGAGGAGCGGAGATGTAAACCCGGTTCACCAGATTACGAGTCTACTGCTCTTAACCACCACACCACACTGGCATAAAACGTATCTTTATGTATCTTGCACCAGATGGCGTGTATAATACAAGGGTGTGTTCTGTAGGCTGTTGGATCAACTGACATGAAGTTTTTTTGAAATCCTCTTCTACAAACCTTACATTCACAAGAAGTTTTAACTTGTAAATTATGTTGGCATTACCAGTGAGTATTCTGTTCCAGTACACCCCTTGGCTAAATCACAGCAGGATATCTTAAAGCCTTGGCTAAGATGCAGAGGTTCTGTGAGCATATTAGATAAGACTATACCACAAAAGGCAGAAAATAATTAGATTGAAAGCAGAGTTTGAATGCATACAGGTTGGAATGAATGAAAAGCCTTGCCTGGCTAAAATATTGTGGGGGTTACCTGGGGATTCAATTGACCCAATATATGGGATCAGTGTCAAAGATATAGACCTTTTTAGCAGGATTTTAGGTTCTTTTGCTTTCTTAGGTTCCTCTTCTTCAACAGTAACCGCATAAGGAAAAGGAGTAGATTTATTTTCAGATATTCATTAAAAAGTCACTCCAGCATAGGGATGGGGAAGAAATTCATGTTTGTTTGCGTTTCAATAAGAAAAGACCTAGTTTTCACCACTCAAGCAAATTCATGAACTGAAAGATTCAGTTCTCCAAATTTTGCTAGGCAGTTCTCCAACCCAAGAGATGTTTGTAAAAAAGAAAAGAAAAGAGAATATATATTGGAGGAAAGTCAAAAATCAAAAACATATTTAAAGCATATTTTTAGATGCCTGAAAATTATATACGATAGTGAATATAATGCATTATTTTAAGGAAAACTGCTCTCAAAAATGTGTACATTAGTCAGCATACAAAAATATGTATAAATTTGCTGACCAACTTTCATGAGGATTTAAGAACACATACAAAGAAAGAAAGATGACAACCGGATTTAACATTGCAAAAATGAGAAACAGAGGAAAAACCAAAATAGACATATTCACCTATCCCTGTTCATGAACTTGCACAGCAGTTTACAACCTGCTGCATTTGATAATCTGATGCCACACGTTCACAGTGAAATGAAAATGGGACGAGCAGATCAACATTTGTAGTGCCTAGCTTAAATACTGAGATCTACAGTAGGACTTAATGTTGAGTAAACATACATTGGATTGCACATGTGTTTAATGGTAATCATGCATAGGATTGCAAGCTTGGGCTGCACTTACCAGAGACTGAAGAAACTCCAATGACAGAATGAGAAATACTTGTGAGTAGACATGCATGAAATGGCTCTGCTACTCACTTTGAATCCCTTTGTAAAATGTGTGCATGTTGCTTCCTTTATTTCTTTCAGTCTTCAGTTACTGGATCACCTAGACTGTAAAACCTCTGGGGGCAGACAAAAATGTTTGGGTTTTTTATATTTTAAAAAATGCTGTAACCTGTTTTTTAAGCTGGGTGTAAAAGAGAGAAGGGTCTGTGCCTCTTTACTAGCTGTGGAGAAGAGGGAATTGTAGCAGGTGGAGCTTGTCTGACAATATGAGTTATACATTTACTTACAAAACAGTCTTTTCATTGCAATACATGTCCTTTGCCTTGGAACACTGATGTGAATTAAGACAATTAGGCTGGATAAACATACAAAGGAAAAAGACACCAAAGGTACAGTCCCAATATATGTCTATTTAAAAGTGGATGTTTTACAAACCTTAATATTAAAAAAAAATCCCATTTTCTTCTCCATAATACCAGATTACGCCACAGCATTAAGGAGTGCATAGCTGGAACTGGTGAATTTATGTGGAGTGTAGGCTGCATTAAGGTCACAATATTAATAGTAATAAAACATCCTGCCTACCTCCACCAGCAAAGTATACTCACAATGGTATTTAAGAGAAAGATGAATTACATTGCTGAAGGCACCAAGCAGGGTCTGTATTTGCATTATTAAACATATGATGCCAGGGGTTTGTCTGGCGGTGGCTACTGCAGAAACTCATGTGCTCAGCCACCGTGAGGCTGCACTGATCCTCCAAATCCAAGGAAGGCTTCTGGAGGCAGGGCATATCCATGCGGGAAATGACTTGCATTGGTATTTTGGAGGAAGATGGATTGCAATGCTAAATACAGTGTAGTCCAGGGGTCAGCAACCTTTTTCATGAACGAATTCCTACGCCCCACAAATAACCCAGAGATGCATTTTTAAATAAAAGGACACATTCTACTCATGTAAAAACATGTTGATTCCTGGACCATCTGCGGGCCGGACTGAGAAGGCGATTGGGCCACATCCAGCCCATGGGCCTTAGGTTGCCTACCCCTGGTGTAGGCCCTCCCTCTCTCCCAGGAGCAGGAGGACAGTATTGATTTGGAACAGTGGTTTGCAGAGGGGCATAGTTCAGAAGGCAGAAGCTGGGAAATACTGGATGGGGAACAGCTAGGACAGGCATAGGCAACCTTGGCTCTCCAGATGTTTTGGAACTACAACTCCCATGATCCCTCACTAACAGGGCCAGTGATCAGGGATCATGGGAGTTGTAGTTCCAAAACATCTGGAGAGCCAAGGTTGCCTATGCCTGAGCTAGGAGAAGAAAGACTGAAGAGAGGGGGTGTTATGTACTGAGCTGAATCCTAGAACAATAGGATTCAGAATCAGCGGGAGCTACCCAATCCAACTCCAGGTGGAAGTGAATCCGCAACCTGATTGGCCTGCTGGAGCAGCCAATCAGGCGGCTGGCAGAAGCGAATCTGCTACCTGATTGGCCTGTAGGAGCAGCCAATCAGGCTGCAGGCAGAAGTCAATCCACAATATAATTGGCCCACAGGTGTAGCCCTGAAGTAGCCAATCACGCAAGGCCCATTGTGTAAATAATGTATATAAGCAGATGGTTTTGGGAAAAGAGCCATTCTTCTTCTCCTCTTCTCCTTGATGACTATGAGCTGAATAAAGAGCATGAAATTCACTCTCGACTCCGAGTACATTTCACTGGCGACGAAGGTGGGATCCTGCTGAGCTGACCGCCACCACGCACTGCACCGCAGCACCGCCACCTGCTGCACCGCTGCATCGCACTGTGCATCCAGGCTTCAGCTCCAGGACCCAAGGAACCCAGAATGGCAACCGACAGCAGCTTCTCGCCATTCAAACCAGCATCAGGAGACTGGGAAGGGTACGCCGCCCGTTTCAACTTCCTCCTGCAAGCGAAAGAAGTCACCAACGATGCCATGAAGAGGGCGACATTCTTCAGCGTCTGTGGAGAGGAGACGTTTGAAATCGCCCGGGCTCTCCTTGCACCTAGAGATGTCGCTACCGTCTCTTACAAAACAATAATGGAACGGCTGAAGGAGCACTTCTCACCACAGCCCTCGGTGGTAGCTTGCCGAAATGCCTTCTACGCAAAGCGGCAAGCCCCGGGGGAAACCATAACTGGGTTTGTGACCTCCCTCCGCCAAGCCGCCCGGCTATGCAACTTCTCAGAGTTGGAGAACATGCTTCGTGACCGCCTCGTCGGTGGCCTGAGGGACGAGATGTTGCAACGACGCCTCTACGCCAAAAAAGACCTCACGTTCCAGATTGCTCTGGAGGAAGCCCTGGCAACCGAAGCCGCCGAGAGGTCAACGCAAGAGGCACGACCGGCCCCGCCATCCCAACCGAGGGTCTACCACGAAGACCTCACCGACGAATCCGAATCTGACAGGGAGGAAGTACACCGAGTACAGCGGCGCACTCAAGCAGCACACATAGCACAGCAGCCTCGACGAGAAGGAGGGAACTGTGCAAGCTGCGGGGAGAACCACGAGAGGAGGACCTGTCGTTTCCGCAACGCAGAGTGCAGGCAGTGCAGAAAATTGGGACACATCGCCCGGGTGTGTCGGGCTCGACTCACCCGTCGACAAGCATCAGATGACCGACCCAGGAGCCCCAGGTCACACGGCACCATGCACCAAGGCAACTCGACGGAGATCACGGACTACCAGGTATTCCAGTTGCCCCATCCCAGCACAGAGAAAATTTATATAGAGGTACAGATAGAGGGAGCCCCATGCCGCATGGAGCTGGACACAGGTTCAACTCTATCCATAATCTCGGCCCGAACATTAAGGGAACTGTGCCCTAATGGGGGTCCCAAACTAAGGCCGGCCCCATTCACCCTCCGGGACTTCCAGAAACGTAAGGTCCCTACAATGGGGGTGGGGACCTTCAGGGTGCAATATCGAGGGCGAAAGCAACAATTGGACTTGCTGGTAGTTAAGGGCCCCTACGTTAGCTTACTGGGACTGGCATGGTTTGGACCTCTGGGGCTAGCCGTTACCGGGGTGAACCGCACTAGCTTACAAGTGGACGTGGACGCCATATGCAAAGAGTTTCCAGGGGTTTTCGATGGGGCATTGGGACGATATACAGGACCCCCCATTGCCCTACAGCTAGACCCCGCTGTACGACCCATCAGGCACAAGGCCCGCCGGGTCCCGTTCGCCCTGAAACCCCGCATAGACGAGGAATTGGACCGGCTCGTGGAGCAAGGAGTGCTGGAGCCGGTGCCCAACGCCCCCTGGGAAACTCCAATTGTCACACCCGTCAAGCCTAACGGTTCGGTCCGCATCTGTGCAGACTACAAATGCACCATAAACAAGGCTCTCACGGCCCATGCATACCCAGTGCCAGTGGTCAGCCATGTCCTCGCCACCCTGGCTGGGTCAAAAATCTTTGGCAAACTGGACTTGGCCCAAGCGTATCAACAGTTGCCTGTGGACGAAGCCACAGCAGAGGCTCAGACGATTGTGACGCACAGAGGGGCATTCAGAGTAAAGCGGCTGCAATTTGGCGTTAGCGTGGCACCAGGCATATTCCAGAATTTAATGGACTCTCTCCTTAAAGGGATTCCTGGCGTCACCCCTTTCTTCGATGATGTACTGATCGCCGGGCCCACACCAGAGGAATTTGAGGACCGCCTCCGCTCCGTCCTGCACCGTTTCCAGACGGCGGGCCTCAAGGTGAAGCGGGAAAAGTGTTTACTGGGAGTGCCGCAGGTGGACTTTCTGGGATTTAAGGTGGACGCAGAAGGGGTCCATCCAACCGGTGACAAGGTACGGGCCATTTGTGAGGCCCCAGCGCCCAAGAGCAAGCCCGAACTTCAGTCATTCTTGGGACTATTGAACTTTTACCATGCCTTCCTTCCCCATAAGGCAGCGGTAGCGGAGCCCCTACACAGACTCCTAGATAAAAGGGCCCCTTGGGTGTGGGGCCAGCGACAAAGGGCCGCATTCCAGGCAGTCAAGGACTTGCTCGTCTCGAACTCGGTCATGGCACACTTCGACGAGAGGCTGCCAGTGGTGCTGGCATGCGACGCCTCTCCCTATGGCATCGGCGCTGTCCTGGGACACCAACTCCCGGATGGAAGAGAGGTGCCGGTGGCATACTTCTCCCAGACTCTTGCTGCAGCCGAACGAAACTACTCACAGATTGACAAGGAGGGTCTGGCAATCGTGAAGGGCGTAAAAAAATTCCATGATTTCTTGTACGGGCGGCCCTTTACCATAGTGACTGACCACAAGCCGTTGCTTGGCCTGTTTGCCCCCGAGAAGCAGACCCCCCAAGTGTTGTCTCCACGTGTCCTCAGGTGGTCAATTTTCCTTGCCGGCTACCAGTATGCACTAATCCACCGCCCTGGGAAGGCGATGGGCCACGCAGACGCCCTCAGCAGGCTACCACTACCAGAAACAGGCCCCGACCCAGCGCCTGCGCAAGAGGTTATGACCCTGGAGCTGCTTCCCGACCGACCCATTCAGGCACAAGAAGTTGCGCACCATTCCACAAAAGATAGGGTCATCTCCCGGGTCCTGGACTGGGTGTGGCAAGGATGGCCCAGCAGCAGCCCCGGGCCAGAATTCGCCGGCTACACAAACCGCAAACATGAACTGTCGGCCCACAAGGGGTGCCTGTTATGGGGAAGCAGGGTTGTTGTTCCCCAGCCCCTCCGCAAAAGGGTCCTTACAGCCCTACACGAGACACACCCAGGGGTAGTGAGGATGAAGGCCCTTGCCAGGAGTTATGTGTGGTGGCCGGGGATTGACAGAGAGATAGAGGCCTGGGTCCAACACTGCAAGACCTGCCAAGAATCCCGCCCGGATCCCCCAAGGGCCCCAGTCCAGCCCTGGGAGTCCGCCCGACATCCATGGTCACGCTTGCACGTGGACTTCGCTGGCCCCTTCCAGGGAAAAACATTCTTCATAGTGGTGGATTCCTACACCAAATGGCTGGAGGTCGCACTGGTACCGTCCACTTCTACGGCGGCAGCCATCCGGGTACTACGTAAGCTTTTTGCAACCCACGGGCTCCCTGACACCCTCGTCTCGGACAATGGAACCGCATTCACGTCAGAGGAGTTCCAGACCTTCACAGCGCAGAACGCCATCCGCCACATCCGCTCAGCACCATTCCACCCTGCCACCAATGGCCAAGCGGAGCGCATGGTGCGGACCACCAAGGACAGCCTCCGCCGCATGACACAAGGGGACTGGGAATACCGCCTTGCCGCATTTCTTCTAGCACAGCACAGCACCCCAAGCACAACGACGGGCCGGAGCCCAGCTGAACTACTAATGGGCCGGCGCCTTGCAACTAGACTGGACCGACTTCACCCCGACAGAGCTCAGGATGAGGTAGTGGTGGGGAAAGGCAGGAACCCCCGGACATTTGTGGCCCAGGACGCAGTGTACGCAAAGAATTTTGGGGCAGGCCCAGCATGGGTACCCGCCACAGTCACCAAGGTGACCGGTCCCGTGTCGTACGAGGTACTAACGGAAGGGGGGCAATGTTGGCGCCGCCACTGCGACCAGCTACGGCGACGATTCCCAGGAGGAACCCGGGAGGAGAGCGGGACAGAGGGGTCCCAAGGGGACAGCAGGGCAGTGAGGCCTGTAGAGCGAGAGGGGTGGGCAGGGGAAGCAGAAGCAGTAGGCACAGAGGGGCGCCCCGAGGCTGGAAGGACACCGGAACCAGAGCCACAACCTAGTGGTTCAGTGGCGCCAGACCAGACAGCCCCGGCACAGCCAGCAGCCTCGGAACACGAGCCAGAACCAGAACCCCTGACCAAGGAACACCCCAGGCCACAACGCACACGAAGGCGGCCAGCAGACCTTGGGGACTACGAATGCAACTTCCCGGGCAGGACTGGAACTTAGAGGGGAGGGGTGTTATGTACTGAGCTGAATCCTAGAACAATAGGATTCAGAATCAGCGGGAGCTACCCAATCCAACTCCAGGTGGAAGTGAATCCGCAACCTGATTGGCCTGCTGGAGCAGCCAATCAGGCGGCTGGCAGAAGCGAATCTGCTACCTGATTGGCCTGTAGGAGCAGCCAATCAGGCTGCAGGCAGAAGTCAATCCACAATATAATTGGCCCACAGGTGTAGCCCTGAAGTAGCCAATCACGCAAGGCCCATTGTGTAAATAATGTATATAAGCAGATGGTTTTGGGAAAAGAGCCATTCTTCTTCTCCTCTTCTCCTTGATGACTATGAGCTGAATAAAGAGCATGAAATTCACTCTCGACTCCGAGTACATTTCAGGGGGTTAACAGATTCACAGTCTCTGGACACCATTCCTCTGCTCAACCCAAGATCAAGAAGAGAACAGAAAGCACAGAGGTTACAAACTCAGATTACAAGATGTAGGAAGTTTGTAGATTAATAGGGACGGAAGGGGTTGTGATCCTTAATTGGGAGCACCACCATTTCTAGGAGATTTGTTCTTAGTTCTCTCGCTGTGATTATTAAAGTTTCCAACTGGTAAGATGTTCCTTTCTTTGATCTTCTTATCTACTGCCATGGGGGGAGGAAGCTGACTCCCTGGAGCCTGACAGTGGTGTGTCATACTAGTGTGGCAGGAAAAGATGGCAAGTGTAGCAGGAGGATTCAAGAACATCAAAGAAACATTTTAACATGTCAATGTTGTAAAGTATAGTATGCAATACATATATCTTAATATTTGCAGAATACAGCTAGATATCTTTTCCAAACGAGACCAAAATCAGCTGATACTGAGGACAATCCTGGTTGTTATCCAGAATTGCTGTTCGAACAGAATGCTGGGAATGATGCATGCTCTTACGTAGCTGCATTGTTTTATTATTTCTGGCTGTCCCACAGTCATATTATAAAGTCGTGATGTTCTATGTTATAAATCAAGCACTACTTTTGGTCTTCCAAAGTATTTCTCATCAAGGAAAATATTTGGCGTGGTGCGAGCAAATTTTGATTCTGAAAGTGTGGCGGGGGGGGGGGGGAGTTTGAGAACTGCTGCTCTAATTGTACAAGATAAGGAAGGAACTGATGCCGCAATTCCAACAACCAGCAGTCAAGAAGTGGTGGTTCACCAGCAGGCGGGTGGCACTGTGGTCTAAACCACTGAACAGAATTTCCTGAAATATTGTTTCCAATCTTAAACATATTCTGTGCCATTCCTTACTTCCCTACTTAAAGATGGTGAGATCTGGCTTCATGGTTCATTGTCTCTGTTTTAGAACTGAGTGGACAAGGATGAAACCTTTATCACCCTTATTTGGGCACATATGTTCCAGAGCACAGTGGAACATTGTGTCGTAAATAGTGTAATATATTTTTTTATCAGCTCGAACCACTAACCTTCTAGTTAACAGCCAGATGCAGAACTCTATAATCAATTAACCCCTGTGCTGCAAACACCGAAACTTGTGACAAAAGAGGCAACACGTAGACCAATGAATGATAAAGGCATAAATACATAAATTCATAAAGCATTAACAACAAAGCATGGTGCAAAACCACAATGTATTATTTAGAATAAGATTCCTAACATCAAAATCTCTATAAACAAAGTGAGTACTATAGTCTCTTAATAAGGTAAAGGTAAAGGGACCCCTGACCATTAGGTCCAGTCGTGACCGACTCTGGGGTTGCGCGCTCATCTCGCATTATTGGCCGAGGGAGCCGGCGTATAGCTTCCAGGTCATGTGGCCAGCATGACAAAGCTGCTTCTGGAGAACCAGAGCAGCACATGGAAACGCCGTTTACCTTCCCGCTGTAGCGGTTCCTATTTATCTACTTGCACTTTGACATGCTTTCGAACTGCTAGGTTGGCAGGAGCTGGGACCAAGCAACGGGAGCTCACCCCGTCACAGGGATTCGAACCGCCGACCTTCTGATCAGCAAGCCCTAGGCTCAGTGGTTTAACCACAGCGCCAATGTTCATCTGGCAATGCAGTCTTTGAAATGCCTGTCGATGCCTGTCGATACACGTGAACTGGTGCCAAGGTGATTGATTGTAAGGATAGTGATTCGGATAAATAACCCAGGTATCTGAACTTTCTAAACACCAAAGGCAAACAATTATGCAGACTGAACATGGAAGCAAAGAAATAGGCAGGAACCCCATAGAGAATCAGTTCCTGATATTTACCTACCGCTGGCTGTCAGGGGTGGGTAAGTATGCCCATTCTGTGGCAAGCCACCTCACCTTTGGTTGCTGTAAAAACTACACAGCCTTCTTGTTTTATTGACAGCAACTATGCAAAGGCAGCTTGACTCTCTCCATGCCTCTCCAACCTATTGGATTTGATCACTGGAGAAGTAGAAGACGTCATTCATCTGAGACCAACAATCGGAAAAATAATCTGAGGAAGCCATCTTTCTTCGGCCATCAAAAGGCTCACTAAAAGCCTGCATCTCAATAACTGCTTAGTTAGTTCAAGTTAAAATATGAAATCCAGCTCTCGCCACCTCTCCCTTTAGGGACCTTATTTGTGCCGTAGGGAGGGAAGTCAGAGTGGATTAACAACCAAACTCTCTTCTCAGGGACCTCTGAAGTGTAGCTCTGTGAGAGTGATAAAGGTCCCCTCTATTAATTTGTTAGCACTACGGTTCCCAGGATTCATTGGGGAAGCCATGACTGTTTAAAGTGGTGTGGTAGCTCTTTAAATATATGGTGCAGACGGGGGCCTTAGTTCCATGTGGCATGTGTGGGTCATGCCCACTAAATCTGTTATCCAGACCCTCTGCACAGGTATGCTGATGGTGTCTGTCTAGCACGCAGCATTGTTTTCTGGAAAAGAACCAAGCAGCAATCTATAATGCATTTACTGCACTTGCATTTTGTTAAATGTCAAGTAGGACCGTTCAGAGCAGGGAAGGTGAACTGTGGCAAATAAGCACACCTTGCTTGCAAAATCCTGCAAACTTGCTGCCTATAGCCCATTAGTGTCAGAATGGACAGCAAGCTTGAAAGCTGCCAATAGTTATACTGGAGACATAGAAGTGTGGTGGGCTTGTTCGAGAGAAAGTTTGACAAGCAGAAATAATCCAATAAAATGCCACGAAGTCCCTATATCTGCACTAATGAAGTTCTCCTACAGCTCAGGAGGTAGAAGAGTCTCACAAAAGAAAAAGAAAGTAGTGTGTTTGTCAACTCTAAAGGCTGTTTAAGCAAGATCCGCATGTACTAATGTCAAAGGAAATAGGATATGGAGAAAACCCTTGAGAGTTATGTAGAAAACCCTTGAGAGTTATTTTGATAAAGAACAACAGAGGGGAAAGACCTCAAATCAAGGAGGTAAAGGCTTAAAAGTAAACAACATTTACCATTAATGAAATGGCTCAAATGTATCTATGTTTTCAGACCTTCTTAAAAATATACCCAGGGAAAGGAAAAGGAGTGAGGCGTTGAAATATCTTTTCCTTCTCTGCCTCATGTATCTGTTCCCCACAATATAACAATAAGGGCTAATCTACCCCTTTGGTTGATCTGTGTTTTGATCGTATCATGTCCCAATTAATTCCCCGGGGTCTCTAAGAACTTTTCTTGTTGTTCCACAGCTGTGCCTTGCAAAAACTCAATCTTCCCCCCCACTGGATCAAATCTTATCAGATGCGTGGAGAATCCAGAGAGAAAACTTTGCTTAACCAGGCTTCAGTTCAGCAGGTAAGATCAGAATTTTGCAAGGTCAAGATGCAGAACAATGAGAAAAGCTATTGGACTCAAGGGAATTAATCAGCACATATTACAGTTAAAATTTGGGTCAAATAAAAGTGTCATCACTCAGTCATCACTCTAAACATTTAGCAAACCGCTGTTATTCACCATTAGCCTTTCATTTTCATTTTCAGATAACGGTATAGAATGAGCAGTTATACAACTTGGGGGGAGTGTTGTACAGGGAGTCTTTTTTTATTTGACATATCTTCATTATGCTAGAAGGTTTTAAACTCCCATGTCTTCAAAACTTACTGACAACCAAGAATAAGGCTGGTCAACCTGATACATGACAGTTTTGAGATGCTGCAAAGTTGGAGCATATGGTAGGGTGCCCCTATATTCACCAGAGAAATGTTGGAGGGTATGGAATTAGGTGACCCCTCCCCCCAGCCAAGGGGATAAGGAGACACCTGAAGGTATCTGACGGCAGCCCCTCATAGGGAAGGTTTTTTTTAATGTTTAATTTTTTATTATGTTTTTATATATGTTGTAAACCACTCAGAGTGATTGGGGCAATCCAATCAGATGGGTGGGATATTATTATTATTATTATTATTATTATTATTATTATTATTATTATTTAATTATTGTTAAATAGGACACCCTTATTTTCATCAGAGTAATGTTGGAGGATATGGAATTATAATCAATAACTAGCTGCTGTTGTTGCATGTTGAGATCCCCAAGCCACCCTCAAATAAAACACAATTCACACAGAATTTTTGTTTAAGGTTTTTGGCATAATTTTTAGGCCACAACTTTATTGATTACAGAATGTGAGTGGTTGCTTAGGCATTGGTCCGCGCAGCACCGTCTTAAGCGCCCCTGTCGCCATGGTGCGCCGGATCACTCCGGCGCCCTTCCGCCCCGTATCCCAACACGGTGGGTGGGTGGGCGCTGCGCTGCTGCGCGGTGGGAGGGCGCCGGAGAGATCGCACTGTGTCTGCCCGCCCGCCGCGCCCTGTTTCCCAGCGCGGTGGGCAGGTGGGCGCCACGCTGCGCAGCGGACTGGTGGGCCAGCAGGCGGGCGCAGCTCGCGGCGCCCTCCTGGCAGGCCGGCGCCATGGTGCCCTGCGCCACCGGGGGTCTACGATGAGCCGGCCCTGGGTTCGCGACTATCTGTTCCCACCTAGAGGTAGGAACAGAACTGACATCCGCAAGCCTGCAAACGTCAGTAAGGGAAAACATTTTGGGGAGAGAATAGAACTGGGTGCCAGGCCCTCACCTCTCCCCAAATGCTCCCAGGCCCTCACCTCTCCCCAAATACTCCCAGGGGCTCTTGCGTGGCCCTAGCCCCTTGACAGGGGTTCGGACAAGAGCATAGCGAGCCCCTGGATTCCTTTAATGGAATACCCTTGCAGCAGCAACATTGGAGGGGCAGGCACAGCCAACCATACCCCCCTCCACCAACCAAATTTAGCCAATGCCTAACTGCAACCTTACAAGTTGTGAGGATTTTGCTATGCGGTAGGCCAAAAACCAAATTGCTCCATCCAATCAGCCAAATGGAAAAATTCCTACCAGGCCCCTTCCCCAAAGCAGACGACCCCATGACAGGCATAGCAAGGTCAACGTGAACAGTCCTAAGTATAGGGAGGGAGGACGGGTGATCTGATGCATGCAGCAAAAAGAGGCAGCTCAACTGCGCACAGGGAATAAATAGCCCCTTGGCTGTCAATCATAAATTGCAACATCAAATTCTCCCCAACAACCAAGATGTGCCAATAAGATTTATGGTCATCCAAGCTAACCCACCCAGCAACAGAGGGATGTCTTGTTTGCCCCCACCAAAACACGTGCTCTCCATGAAGGAGAACATGCTTTGAGAAACTATTGTGTTCCACAGGGTGGTTATGTTGTTCGTGCCGCTACTGAAAAGATAATTACAGGGCAAGAAACTATAGATCTCAAGGCCTCCTCTTGGCACGGTCCCTTCCCTTAAAAATAAGCAAGTTTTTTTGAAGGGCGGCCTTTCCACAGAGCTGCTTTGCTCGGGAGCTAATGGATGCTGCAATGCGTGCCTCGCAGTTCCCCAAGGAAGCAGCTTATTAACTGCCAGCGTTCCCTGAAGTAGCAGCTCACTAAGTTTCTGAAATAACCCAGGGGAAGGAAAGTGATTTCATTTTCTCTCCAGTCCTCAGGAAAGATCTGCTTGAGAAAGGAAAGCTGAACATTACATACAATTAACAAAGTTCTGAGCAGGGGAAAAGGAAGGGAAGCGTTTCAGGCGTGTGAGAGTTAGTTAAAAGCTGGAGTGGAGGTTTAATTTCATTAACGTTTTTGTCCCCGTGAAATGACCTCCCCTTTCCACCCACTTGAGCAGCCCTTTGGGAAAGGGTACGGAAGTGTTCGCAGTGTGTCCCATGCTCCTACACTGCAATGTTTTCAATGGGATGTGCATTTCTGGGTGCAAATCACCAATGCGAGAGAGCTTGGGGCCAGCCAGTCTCCTCCCCTTCACCCCAAACAGCAGCAGGCCAGAAAAGCATGTCGAGAAACATTCATTCATTGCATTTCTATCCCAGCTTTCCTCCATGAAGCTCAAGGTGGTGTACATAGTTCTACTCATGCGTCCAATGGGATATCATTTTCCTCTCCTGTCCCCTCCAGGTTCCTGTATGCTCTCGAATCAGCTCGGGGTGGGGAAAGCTTGGGGGGACCCTCCAGAGCAGATTTGAGGGGGGGGGAGAAAGGAAACAGAAGTCCCATTGTGATAGCGGAACTCCATTTGCACAGCATTGAGTACAACCCTAAGTCTGGATCCAACCCTACAGTGTCGTAACGTGGGTTGCCAGTGCCCTGTCAGGGCCAGGCAGCAGTGGTGATGGTGATGGTCTTCCCAGCAGGAAGAGGGAAGCCGGGGAGGGGTCAGCGGCAACAGCCAATTATTTTATTATTTATTTATTTATTTATTTGTTGAATTCTTTTTACACTGCTTGATTGTTTTAAAAACAACAACCCTCAAAGTGGTTTATTTTAATTTTGAAATGCTGTGTCCCCCCCCCCAAAAAAATTGGTTGTTGTTGTTTTTTTTTGCACCCGGAGCGACAACCCCTCTGGCCAACCCACAGTACGCCACTGCAATCCTATGTTCTTCCCCTATGACAAATGAAATAATATGCAACAGACACAAGCACAAATATGCCCATAATTTGCCTCCTATATTTGAATGATTTTCTTTTTTGCTTTTCTAGATCACTGTAGAAATTGGAGTTCTTGGTGAAATCCAGAAAGAAACAGTAAATTGCAAGAACTCGGGCCAAGAGGAAGATGAATTTCAAGTAAGTCTTCAAAATGTTTTATTAATGTAATGATAAGATAGTTCCAGTATGATAGTGAGGCAAATAAAAATAAATTCCAGGGAAAAAATCCCAGGACAAGGCCCTGTTTCGACAATTCTTCATCAGCAGTGTTTTAATGGTCAGAGAGTACCAAGTATGTTTGTCTTGGTACACTTGTCCTGGGATTTTTTCACTGGAATTTATTTTCTAGAATCGCGGCAAAATTTGGATTTGGGGAAGCTGCATCTATACTGTCCTGAGAATGTTTTCCTTTCTATTCCAACAGAAGAGTCTGTTATTAGGCAGTCATCAAACTGGAAGACACTGAAAGAGAAGCAGACAGACAGACAGGGAGAAAAAATTTCTCAAGTACTCAGGTTTTAAAAAGCCACGAATGAAGAAAAAGAAGAAAGGAAGGAAGCCTTGAGAATTGAGGGGCAAGATTTGAGGCTTTCTGAATGTGACATTATATCAGGTTGCCAGAAGCAAAATAGACCTCTTAACACTTAGGGGACTGTCCCAGAAGATTTATCATCTCTGACAAGAGTTTAAAAGGGAAGATGCTTCCGCCTGAAGTATGAGTGAAAACCAGTAAAAGAAAAGAAAAGAAAAATATTTAGAACAGCCTCAGACTGTTTGACAGTCATTGCACGATTGCAGCTTTAACATTTAGCAATTAGACAAAGAGGGGGTGGGGAAAGGTTTTTAGGATATTGCTCATTCAGGGGAAAATGCACACCTTTTCATCTCCATCCATAGGAATCTCTCTAATTGTAAGTTCCTTTAGTAAACAGTTTCAATGCAATCCTGATTTGTGACAATTATATGTAAATGTGAGTTCATGTGAGTGCAGTTACCTAGTGACATTTTTGCTAACAAATGGCAGTTACTCATCCATATAAAGTGCTAATTTTATATACCTCCTCTATAAACACACACGTTTGTTAAAGGTCTTACACAGTGCTTTTTTCTGGGGGAGACACAGGGGTATGCATGCCCCTAAACATTTTGCGAATCTTTGTACTTTTGTCCATTCACTGTATTTATTTTCTGATTTGAACGATAAAATGGTGATTTTATTGAGTCAAAATGAGAGTACCCCTAAACATTTTTTTAGGAAAAAAGCACCCATTTGATTATTATTTTTTAACCATTGGTTTGAAGTTGAACACATATCTTTCAATCATCTAATTTGCCCTTCCCCCCCCATAGCTCTTAAGCATCCTCCAGTGTTCTCGGAGTCATTTCTAAAATTGTCTGAGAGATCTCATTCCTCACTAATAAGAGTTTGACAGTGTGAAAGTTTGCCCTACATAAATAATGGTTGCAACTGTAGGAAATATCAGGGTCTACCCCCCCTCCTACAGATTAATGACAATGAAGATTCCTAATTTAAAGCAGGCTTTTAATTTGTACCACATTGCGACACAGCATCCCCTGCTCAATTCACAAAGTTGGTCTTTATCTTCTTCTATAGTGCAGGTAGAATGTAACTGTAAACCTGAGACTATTCCTCTCCAATCTCTTCTCACAGGATTTCTACACATCATACAAAACACTCCAATGCATGCTATGATAAATTCTTATCTAACTGGTTTTGTTTGTCTCCTGATTCTTTGATGGGAATATTTTGAGTAGGAAACTCCTCACTGTGGAACTGCTGAGGAGGTGGGGGGGGGAAGCAAAAGTATTATTTTGGATGGGGTTTTTGTAGGGGGGGGTCCACAATGAGAGATACAGTACAGGTTTTAACAATAGTTGCCAAAGTACCCGAGGTGCATTGCAACTTCAAAATGACACGTGAAAGTGTGTGAATGCATGAATTGTTTCATTGTGTAGGGGTGTGGATAGATGCTAGGAAAGGATATATTTATTAGCTATTATCCTTTCATTCAATCAATCATTTTATTTGTATGCCACCTTTCTAAAGTTAAAACAATGCTCGAGGCAGCTTACAACATATAACCCCCCCCCATAAATACAAACATAAAAGCAGTGATAAATACTAAACAAAACTTCTTCAAAAAGTACTCAACCAAATTGAACAATTTCCTCATGTTTGTGTCAGTTCAGCAGAGTGGTATCCTTTTACAGCTCAAAAAAAAGCAACCTTGTACAGTCATAACCTCATAAATCGAACCGAATCCGTTCCGGAAGTTCATTCCACTTCTGAAACGTTTGACTTCCAAAGCGCAGCTTCTGATTGGCTGCAGGAAGCTCCTGCAGCCAACTGGAAGCCATGGAAGCCCTGTCAGGCATTCAGCTTCCGAAAGAATGTTTGAAAACCGGAACTCTCACTTCCGGTTTTCGGTCGTTTGGGAGCCGAAAAGTTAGACTCCCAAGACTACTATAGGCTAGAGTTAGCCTTCTACTTTAAGTAATCCAGGATGCTTTAAGGCAGACCTTTTCTCCCCTCAAAGTAACAATCCCACAACCAGTCTTGTAAAAGGTAAAAATAACATTTACTCACACAGAATACTTGTCAAAGAGTAACAGATGCAGCAGCTTTGTCCAGACAAGCTTAAAATGGCAATTGGGTTATGAAGACATACTTTAATCTAGTTTAAAGTGGAGCATTGCATCTCAGACACAGCAGGTGTGCTTCACATTTCTGGCTTGGTGGAAAGTGATGGGGGGGGGGAGGAAATTGCCAGGCAGGTAAGAGAATATGCACCCTCCCTCTGTCAGGACACAACCCTGACTCTCAAAGAGTTCTCTCTAGCAAAACTCCATGAGTTTCAAGGAAAACTCCATGACCTTCAGCTCCTATCTAGCAAACATGAATTGTTGGTTTGACTGTAAAATACAGAACTCTTTCATTTCTTTTCTCATTCAGAAATAATTAAATTTTATGGAATTGAACATATCTTTTGTTGACAACGTATTTATGCAAATACAAAAAAAGTATCACCACCACTACTGTCAATATCTCAAAGTGCTTTGTTGCTTTATTCCACCAAATCGGAACATTCTGCATTGCTCAGTTTGTAGAATGTGATGTTCATTAATGTAATAGCACCCTCTATGTTTCAGAAATAGCATGGATAGCAACATCAATCTTTCCACAGGTAAAGAAACTTGCTTCTGATCTTAATTTCAATTCGTTTTTAATATCAGGGTGAAATTATCTTCTTAATTCATTTACCAGTCAATCTCACTGTCAGGCTCCATAATATCTAAGAGAGTCTTAAGTTTTTATAAGCAGGACCTAAAATGGAATTTTAAATTTCAGACTTTTAATCACATTACAAATAACCTGCCATGCATCATGCTTTGACATAAAAATAAGAGAAATAGACTTGGAGGGGGGATGCATGCATATAAACTTTTTAAAAACACCTTAATTAACATTTAAAGGTCTAAGAAGTAATAATATATTTCTTGCAACGGAGAATGGTAATCAGTGAAGTATGGGTTGGCTTATTAGAAAAGGCAAGGAACTGTGCCTTGCAAATAAAATGCCTGTGAATTATGAGGCATTAAAAATCTTGGCTATGGTCAATACTTAGCTATGATAATTACATGACAGATGCATTCTTAAATATGAGATAAGATTAAAAAGAGGAAATAAAGATTGAAACTGAAGTTTAAGTTGTAATGTTACATAGAACTGGACAGTCTATGCATCACATTTTTCTTGCACAGAGGACAGAAATCATCTCAGTCCTTTCCCTTCCAAGCCAACACTTACTTTTTAAATACACCAGTATTATAAAACGACTGTAGAAGCAGCAGACAGTGTGGTGGGAGCTCCTGATCTATATGCCCTAATATGTTTGATTCTTTACTTTGGAAAGGTTGAGAAGCAAATGGGTGCATTTCAGATTTCATTTGTCAGGGGCTGGACTGAGAAGGAATGGTGGGGGCCACAGCCCCCTTTGCCTGAAGCTTCCTGAGAGCAGGAGGATATATAGATTTAGAACAGTGGTTTGCAGAAGGTCATAGTTCAGATGCTGCAGGGGGGGGGGAAGAAGCTGGGAAATATTGGGAGAAGAACAGCAGGAAGAAGTACCAGGGGAGAGACAGCTGACAATGTCTTTGGAACACATTCCTGAGGAAAAATCAGTACCTGTTGCCTTGCAGGGCATCTTCGGGAGAAGACAAAGCTAAGGAATAACCCTACACAACCCCCTATGATGGTTGGGCGATGTCTTGTACATCTCCTCCTGGCAACTCCTGTAGACAAGCTGGAACCAGATGTATTGTTGTGCTTTCCTTTGGACTGCATCCATGAGGCTGGGGGGGGGGGTCTTGTTGTCTGGGCAGGCCAGGGCCTCCATACACACTTCCCAGACTTGCACCAACATGGGAGGCGGCAGTTAGAGTTACCAGTCTGGGCAGCCACAGCAGGTGCTGTGATCTGACGTCGCCCCCAGAGCCACACTCCATTGTCTTTTGAGACAGATAGATGCCTACAATAACATGAATATGTTTGTTTTGTTTCCTTAATGAATGAATCGGAGAGATTCTTGTTCCTTCTTCACTTGCAAAGAAATACCTGCGGGGTTTCTTATTCTTTTTAAAAAATACCGTGTGTAGAATAATTATTATTATTATTATTATTATTATTATTATTATTATTATTATTATTTATTCATACCCTGCCCATCCAGCTGGGTTTCCCCAGCCACTCTGGGCGGCTTCCAACAGAAAAATGAAATGAAATAATCTATTAAACATTAAAAGCCTCCCTAAACAGGGCTGCCTTCAGATGTCTTCTAAAAATCTGGTAGCTGTTTTTCTCTTTGACATCTGATGGGAGGGCGTTCCACAGGGCAGGTGCCACCACCAAGAAGGCCCTCTGCCTGGTTCCCTGCAACTTGGCTTCTTGCAACGAGGGAACCGCCAGAAGGCCCTCAGTACTGGACCTCAGTGTCTTGGCAGAACGATGGGGGTGGAGACGCTCCTTCAGGTGTGTGTGTGTGTGTGTGTGTGTGTATTGTAGATCAATGATTATCTTGGTGTTATCTCTAAATTAAAACATGCTTATTTTAATGTTGTAGCCTAGTGCCCCCACCTCTTGATAAATTATATTTTCAAAGCCTCGAATAGAAGCATGGGATGCCGACATGAAATTGTGGGGTCCTCAGTTTATAGTGATGTATTGATGCATAGTTTACTGACATTCCTGGAACTAGTTGTGATGATCATATGCATTGCAAACAAGTGAAATCTCTGCCTGATCCCTGCTGTCAAAGAAAGTTCCCTTGGAAATAAGCCAGGTTTTGTGCAAATTCCTTTTCCTCATCCAAGAGAATGAGATAGCCAACAAGCAAATGTCTCCATGAATGAATTTGGGCACACAGAAGGTTAAAATTTTATTAGCCGGATATATGCAGAGGATAGACATATCTGAAATTTGTAAAGGTCACGGTGTAATGAATCATGTTTTGGGGATTGTGTTTGGAGGACAGTGGGGAAAAGGTCACTTGAAGTATGGACTGCTAAAGTAAGTTGGAGGGATAAGTTCAATATAGCATGGAATAATGTTGGGTACAGGTCCTGGAAGAGCTGCTCCATGCCTTGCAGGCCTTTTCTATCTCAGCTTGGATGGTGGGACCCTAACTGAATCCAGCTACAAAAGCTGAGGCTGCTGGTGTTGGTGGTGGGAGGGAGGGCCTTCGGAGAAGGGTTGTTGCTATTGTCTTTTTGTATCTTTACTTTTGATCTTGCGATTTATGTAGAAATTGCTCAGTTTGGTTGTGTATTTTTTAATGTTTTATTTCTAGTTTATGGCTACTTTTGCTATGTTGCACTTATGTAATTTTTCATGTTGCAATCCACCTCAAGTATGGTTTGAACTGTGGAAAGGCAACAAATAAAACTATGCATGTATATGGAGAGGGATGGGAATGTGGTTGGTTGAGGGAAGGTGGTCAGCGGTAGAGGGGAATAAATAGATGAATGGATTAGATCATTTTAGAAAATGACCAACTTTAATCAGGTGGCTCACTAAATGGGGAGGGGTTGCTATGCTAGCTTCTCAGCTGGGGGAATCATTATTGCTTACCTAAAGTTGGAGGGGCAAGGCAGTGGGTACAGCAGATTGTCTCTACTGATGTGTTTGCACCATCCTGACTTCCTCAGTCCATCTCCTCTCCTTCCTGGTAAGCAGCACTTCCCCCACCTGTTTGGACTCACTTCTAGTTTTAATTGCATTCATCCCAAACCAGTTTACTGTGGATTTATTTTAGCTTTTTCTAAAAAATAAACACTCTGTATCTCATTAACAATGGGTAATTCTCAGTGGAAGCCATACTTAAGTGTTTGACATTGAACACCTGCCCTCATGCCTAAATCTTCTACACCGTACTCTTAGAACACGAAGATTGTGACAACTTGATATAGGATGCATTTTGCAATTTACGAGTGGCTGAACGATTTTTGAGTGTGGCACATCAACACACAAAAGATAGACACAATCAGATCGGAGCACAGGAACGCTGCAGAGCAGTTCAGACCGAGATATTTCTCAATGTAACTGTTCAGCTTTGCATGATGGCAGTCCTTTTTGCCCAGCCCACCATTTCTTCAAAATGGCTTAATTTATAAGGAACAGAGACATGTTTTTAAAAAAGAAAGCTGTGGTGCTGCAGAGGAAAAGATTAGGCAGCCACCCAGAAAAGATGTAAGACTGGGAAAGGCAGGACAGTATAGCACTGGACTATAATTCAGGAAATATAGAAAGCACTGGATTCAGATTCATCATCCTTGTGACAAAGGTTGTAACAAGTGCAACAGATACTGAACAAATCTATGTGACAGTAACGAGGATGAAAAATGCCTCAGAATCCCCTTACGCTATTTGACCCTACTCCTTTCCGTCGTTTTTCCTCCCTTCTTCTTCCTTTTATCTGGGTCTTAGCAGCCTATCATAAGATCTACATTTTTTTTAAAAAAAAAGGATAGACATGTTATAAATGCCAATATGCCACAGTGTTGACCAAGGAAAAGCTGAAATGCATTCCAGCGGTGGTATTTATCTTCTAGCTTTTTTTGACATTTCCCCTCATGTATTATTTCCCTGATTTCTTTGCTGTTGTCAAGTGGTGAGCATGTGGGGGTGGGGAAATTGCACAGTAGCCTGTAACATCACATAGCAACAAAACAGTTTTCAGAAGTTTGTTAAGTATCCAGTGACTTCATATTAAACATAAAACGATTAAACTTCGAAGTAACAACCAAGTGGTGCTAGCCACTTCGTATTAAGTCTTCCACCTCAAAAATGATAGAATGAATATTTTAGAACTGGAGAGGGCATCATCATGCCTTGGGGATAAAAGTGGCCATCTGGGCCCATTTTTCTGGCCCTCAGAACTCCCTCCAGGCCACACCACTCATTGACCCAGTTTGTCAATCAGAGTTGTTTTGGCTACTTGGAACACATCCTTGAACTCTGAAAGTGTCTTTTGCTTGCCTGAATGGCAAAAATCTGCAGCAGCCATGCATGTACACCATTGTGTGCTCTTGCGTCTCGTGCACAAGCTGCGGGACATGCGCAAACATGTCAGTGCTCATGGTGTGCTCACATCGTGTGGCCCCGATCCCCTCAATCACAGGAGAAAAGTGGCGTGCTTGCTTGCATGCATACATTCATATGTGCATACTTAACTTTATTCGTATGGCACCTTTCCACAGTTCAAACCATGCTCAAGGTGGATTACAGGTTGGAAAAGCACATACGTACAACATAACAAAAGTAGTCATAAGCAATAAATAAAACATAAAAGAACCACAAGAAACCAAACAATTTCCACATAAATCACAGGATCTAAAATAAAGACAGACCCTCCAAGTGTCCCTATTTCCCAGGGACATTCCTGATTTAGAGAAGCCGTCCCAGTTTCTGTTTTGATCCTGGAATGTCCCCCTTTTCCTTAGGATGTCTCTGTTTTCATCGTAGAAATGTTGGAGAGTATGCGTCAGGGCCCTGCCCTCCCAAGCCAAGTAGGAAAAGGCCTACAAGACAGGAGCAGCTCTTCCAGGACTCACGGCCAAGGTAAACATAGGTAGGGTAAAAAGATGGTACGCACCTGAGTGGCCTAGCAGAAGATAAAGTCCACATTGCAGAAGCACCTCACCATGAGGGATCCTGAGTGGCTCAGGATCTCATCACTGAAGGTAGCTTGGTTTCACATGCATCTGGCTGGTTGCCCACATTTTCTTTCTCTGCACCGTAAGGTATGCTGTGTTTATGCTCTCACACTAAGTTGCAGAAGCTTGGCATCATTTTGCATGTGTCATTAGCTCCTGTTTATTTTGCAGACACTTCTCAGTTCATGTGACAGCAGCTGGAGATGTTTATCTGCATGTATAATGTATTTTTGTGCATTTACATTTTCAAGGTAACAAAACCCAGAGCTCCCGTCGATATCTGTTCCTTAGTTTTCTTTCAAGCAAAATGGACTATAGTTGAATTCACTCGCTATTTAAAATGTGGCCTTATTATTTCCCTTGAGTTCCATTGTATAGCAATTAATTAATGCATTCTCCATGCGAGACACAGGAACAAAATGCAAACATGTATGAATGGGTTTGTTTAACAACTGAGTATAAAATAGAATATGGATGCTGGGATATATTTTATTGGCACCCTTGTTATAAAGTAATTATCACCACAAAAGGGAACATTTACACCCTAGATGGCTTCAAATTGCTATTGTACCTCCTGATTTGTGCAAGACATTTAACATCCCCATACATTTTAGACTAGACATTTATTTGAGAGGATTATCTAATATTAATTAAGTGCAAAACCTGTATCCGATAAACACACAGGCCAGAATGCAGCTGTCTTTGTGTGCTTCTAGGGCAGGCATCCCCAAACTTTGGCCCTCCAGATGTTTTGGACTACAATTCCCATCATCCCTTACCATTGGGTCCTCTTAGCTAGGGATCATGGGAGTTGTAGGCAAAAATATCTGGAGGGCCGCAGTTTGGGGGTGCCTGTTCTAGGGCGTTAGACTTTTTCTTTCTCAAGCAGCTTTTCACTTTCCATGCCACATGGAAAATTTATTTTGGAAATGAAAGGATTTCCTTCAAAATTCACAATTCTCTGAACTGTGAAATGCAGTTCTTCATCCAATTACTGTATATAAAAATGCATATGCTAGGTTAACATATGCATAAACGTGCATATATTAGTGAACATAACATGTAGAAATTCATTATATTAGGGGAGATAGCTTTGTGGAAATGTATAAAGAAAAAATGCATTCAGAGTTGGGGGAAATTAGCCTTCAAATCCTGACAAATTTTCATGAGGATTTCTTTTTTAAAAATCAGAAGCTGATATGGAAATGTAGAAAACAGAAGTTAAGATTAGAAAAACTGAAAGTAACTGAAAGTGATAAATTCACACATCTCTACCGGTGTGTGTGGAGAATTTTGGCGTTTGCCTTTCTTGAATTTGCATTTATCAGGGCTAAGATACAACACCCACTAATTTTGAATCACATTGTTCAGGCCCATTCTGCCTACCTGCCAAAAAATGATACTCTCAGTCTTTTTCTTTGGCACTAGCCCAGATGATGACATTAGGTTTTGCTGATTAAGTACAGGTCACTGAGAAATAGGCCTCATCTTTACAAGAGAAAACAGTCATATACAGCCATACTTAATCTATATGCTCCACTCCTATGGCCTGGCAAAGTATTACTACAGTATTTTAGGGTTAATTATATAAAATGGATAGACAGATGCAACTGATGGGATTGGGGACTTTAACAAGACTTTAAATGGGGAGGTGGGGGTGGAATGTCACACTTTCGAGCAGGAAAATTAGACAATTAGACAACAACATGATGTGTGAGGTGGGATCTCTAGGTCTAATAGAAGAACAGATTAAAAATAAATAATCCGACTGATTTAGAGAAGATTTGACTGCACACAGACAGATTGGAATACATGACCCCAAAGGCCTTTTCCAACCCCATCAACCATGATTGAATGATTCTGGGATTGCAAATATTTATTTTTTTCGAAAGACAAATAAAAGTGTGCATACCATATGAGTTGCTTATGCAACATTCCCTGCTCAGGACTCATTAGCATATTGGCTGTGCCTGTTTGAACAGACAAATCTAAATTGCGTTTTCAAAACTGGTTCACATACATTTGAAAGGAAAGGGGCAGGGCAAAAAAACAAAACAACCGAAAACTTATCAAGTAAGAGAAACCTGTCTGAAACACACACACACACACACACACACACACACACACACACACACACAAATGGAAATAGAGATTAAGGGGCTCACAGGATTTCCTCTTGAAACTGAAGCCATTGAAATTATTATGGAGAAGCAGGTGGAGATGGGACTGACAATTTAGTAACAAGCGTCCTATAAAAATGATTTGTTGTAATGTGGTAGGAGCTATAAATTACTGT
Source organism: Zootoca vivipara (assembly GCF_963506605.1). Taxonomy (NCBI): domain Eukaryota; kingdom Metazoa; phylum Chordata; class Lepidosauria; order Squamata; family Lacertidae; genus Zootoca; species Zootoca vivipara. Next base: position 25,285,553 of record NC_083285.1, on the reverse strand, counting down.
GTGCTACAGCCTGATTTGTCTTAATTTTAATACTTATGGATTTCTTCTCTGCTTAATTCCCCCTATTCTTTTGTGGAGAAGTATAGGCAGGCCTTGTTACTTCAATATGGAATCCAAATAATTCAAGTACTTTGGTCAGAACACTGACTCTGTTAGCTAATAGTTTGCATGAAAATTTTTATGCAGCCACAGCAAAGTAATTTTATGCGCTGGTATAGCTTACGTTTATATCCTGCATTTCTCCCCTCATGAAACCCAAGGCGGTATACAAGTGGCTCTCATTCCAGGGTTTCCCAAAATTGGGTCTTCAGCTGGTTTTGGACTACAACTCCCATCATCTCTGGCTAGCAGGACCAGTGGTCAGGGATGATGGGAATTGTAGTCCAAAAATGGCTGGAGACCCAAGTTTGTAGACCCAGGCCAGTTCATCTTTAGCAATGGGGTGGCCTTGGGGGTCTTAAAGTGCAGCAGCCAGCATGGTGGGACTGCACACCCATTGAGTAGTGTATGTGAACAACTGTACAAGCGTACAGCTCGACTTTCTGTGTATACAGATGGTACACTTATTGAATGTGACGTGAGAATGCATCTTCCAGCCTGTTTTGCACTGTTTGTAGCAGGCGTTGTGGTTGTTTATGCAGCATAGAAAACAGAAAAGAAATCATTTGACTCAAATCTATCCTCTGGCAACAATACAAGTTACATTTGTATCATTTTAAGAAGGACTTATTGACAGTTCAATATTACGTGTGTTTGTGTGTGTGCTCTGCACATCGGTACACAAAGGTCAGCTCGCTATTTAGCGAGCAAAAGTGATGGCAAAATCCAATATCTATTCGAAAATATCTTCCATTATGTTCAGTGGGGCTTACTCCCAATTATATGTGCACAGGATTGAGCCCAAAGTGAACAGATTGTTTCAGTCATGTTATTTTATTTTATTTTATTTTTCAGTTCACAGTCATACCAGACAATTTCACAAACCACGCAGCCCACAGATTCTTTCCTAACAGGCAACTTGCATTTTGTAAACCATTGGTACATTTTAATGAGCTCTGCTTCATTTCTAGTCGTTTTTCCTAATGTTTTCTGAAATCGAGATTTAATGCACCTTAAAAAAAAAAAACATACGCGCACACACTCAGAGACCACTAACCTCTAGGAAAAAATCATTTTGTGTCTTAAATATGCAACTAATATGAGTCACAGCATTTATTGAGCGAATCAGCCAAAGGTGACTTTGTTATTGAGAAGTGATTTGAGGTATTATGAACATCTGAGGGAGCACCGTGCCTTTGCAAATCACCATATAAAACACAAACAATTGATCTACAGAACAAATGGATGCAAAACTCCGTGCATCCCAACAATTCACTGTAGAGTACAATTAATTATCGAGGTTTCTGAGAACTTGCTACAAGGACAAAAGAAACACTGACAGCTCTAGAGGCCATCTTGTTCACTGTCATATTCTGAGCATCAATGTCACATTGCAATCACAGCAGAGAATAATGCAACTGCTAGGGCTAGTTCAGATAGGCATATACATCATTTGACCTCTATGTTTCATTGGTGACTTGTATGTTTGATGGCTGGTTGCTGAGTGTGTGTGTGTGGACTGACTGATGAGTCTGTGGACTCTGATAGGTGGCTATGTGCTTGAGCTTAGTGTTTTCATTCATTTTTTATCCTGGCAGCGCCCAACAGGCTGGTTGCCTGTTAGCATTAGGGGTTCTTCAGCTTTGTAGTTTCCATGTGGTTCTCCTCTTCAGCAGTTTATGGAGCTATTGGGGGGCCACATATGGAGAATCCATGCTGGGTGCCATCAGCACAATCCATGTCATCAGATCATTTCATTCAACCCAAGTCTTCAAGTCTCTTTGTTCCTGCATGCAAGCAGACCAAATGAGGATGATTTCAAACATGACGAAAATAATAATAGTCACTGCAAGCCCTGTGGCTGGGAAATATTTTTTTGATAGTGTTTAAATGTGGGTGCAACTATTATTATATAGCTAAAGGTAAAGGACCCCTGACAGTTAAAAGTCCAGTCGCGAACGGCTCTAGGGTTGCGGCGCTCATCTCACTTTACTGGCCGAGCCAGCCGACGTTTGTCCGCAGACAGTTTTTCCAGGTCATGAGCCAGCATGACTAAGCTGCTTCTGGCGAAACCAGAGCACCACACGGAAATGCTGTTTACCTTCCCTCCACAGTTGTACCTATTTATCTACTTGCACTGGCGTGCTTTCAAACTGCTAGGTTGGCAGGAGCTGGGACCGAGCAATAGGAGCTCACCCCGTCACAGGGATTCGAACCGCCGACCTTCCCATTGGCAAGCCCAAGAGGCTCAGTGTTTTAGACCACAGCGCGCCACCTGCATATCTCTATATCGTATATGATAAAAAAATAAACATATATCTATATGATATCATATCTCTATGCCAGAAAGAAATGCAGACCCAATGCACCCATCATCATATGGTATCACAGGGATGGTCAGAGGATACTTCAAGTGTATCAACAATTTGTCAACAAATTATTTAGCTTGCCTTTTCACTTGAGATATTTGCCATCAATAGTGTGAAATAATTGAATGTGGTATTTAGAAATACAACTATTCAGGAAGCTCATCCACATGATTATGTTGTATTGGAACTGTGCTGTGCGTGACTTTCAGGATTTCAAAAGGAGAGGAAGGAAAGTTGCATGGCAATAACAACTGTGTATTTACTTGTGGTTTGGGCCTCAGCAGGGGCGTCGCAATGGGGGGCAGGGGCGCCCCGCCCCGCGCTTCACTCTGCGGGGGCAGCGCCCCCTGGCCCCTCCGCACCTCCACCAACGACAGTCGCCGCAGCCACCGTCGTGGAGAGGCCGCCCCGATGCTGCTGGATGCCATCCGCCACTCAACAGTGGCCGGCGGGGTGGGGCAGGGCTGCGCGCGGAGGCGGAGCTCGCTGGGCTGGGGAGGTGAGGGGTCGCTGCCTCACTCTCCCCTCCCTCCCTCCCTCCCTCCCTGAGTTGGGCAGAGCAGGGCGCCTCTTGGAAGCCGCCCCGTGTGGACTGTGCACACGTGGGATGCTGCACATGCGCATTCTCCATGGGGTGCCGCGCATGCGCCGCCTCCGGTACCAGCTGAGGTAGGAACGCCACTGGTCCTCAGGTTTTGAAGACACATTAGAAATAGTTTTTCTGTTGTTCACTATACATGAAAAGGACCAAAATTGAAATTAAATATTTGACAGGGGAAGTAAAAATTCAAAAATTCCATGAGATGACTCTAAGTATTTAGCGGGTATTAGGGGATGCCAGATTAAAAGCACAATAGAACTATGCCCTGTGCCTCTGCCAGGACTTTTGTGTTTAGTTAAATGTTATAGATTCATTTAACATTTAAGAATAATCCAACTGCTCTTTCACTCTCCCCTAAAGATTGGTTACACAAAAATGCATACTCAATTATTGAACAGACATCTGCTTGAAATATTAACTAAAGAACACACAGTCGCCCTTGAGATGTGTTTCGTATTTTCTTAGGCTCCTATAATGTAGCTACAGATTGTCTATTAGCAATGAATATTTGACATGACATACAAGTTTCTCTCTTTCTTGTAACTGGGTGATTGGAATGAATAATTGAAACAGATGAGATGTTGCTAAGCCAGGTGGGTTTACTCTCCTCTTCTGGTTTTCTGAGCAATATTTCAGGTGATGGCAGTTTCTTAAATCATGCTATTTACTTACTGAGTCCACAGAGCTGGGTAATGAAATGTACTGTCACAAGTCATAAAAGGCCACTGGACTGGTTTGACAAGTGGGATCTTGAGGCTAATATTATCATAGATACTCTTTAGTATGCAGCCAAAATGGTACTCTCCAGTATCCACATACATGAGGAAGCCATCGTCAAGCTCAAAGGAGCTCCAAGTTTTGTAAAAGTGAAAATAGAATTATTTTTTGCGGAGTCGGGAGCAGACACCTAAACAGGCCAATGAAGATTACATGGAAATGGAACACCTTCTGGCTGTTAGAGGCGGAGCAAAATATTGGGGAAGGAGAAAGGGGAATGAAACGGAGTCTGCCGGAAAGAGACAGGCTGGTTGTCTTGGAACCCTGATCAAGAACATTCCACACAATAACATTTTGTTGCAAGTTCCTATTTGTAAATTCATTTAACAGCTGCTTACACTGGAATTGGTAAAAGACATGTAATAATGCTGGTTTCAGAATGAAAGGCTTCCTAACAAGATTTCTTAATTTGGGTAACAATGGATTATTTTCTGATTGATTAAGATGGTCTGAAACTGGAACGATTTATGGAGCTGGCTGATGCATCTGGGAGACCCAGAGTCCAGGGGAAGGGGGGTAGAATTAGATATAAATGGTTAATGGTTATTATGATAGATGAAATAATATTTCAATGTATGGGGAAAAAAATTGGGGTATAAATTGTGAGGCTAAGGGAAGAAATAGAGATGGATGGGAAAATAAATTTAGATTTGGATTAATTAATGAATTATAGATTGAGGATAGATGATGTTTTTTTTGTAGAGTAGAATTGGTTGTGAGAAAGGAAAAATTGCATTAGAATGATTCAAGATGATAAAAGAAAATTGCTTAATTTAGATTTAAAAATGGACCCGGGGGGGGGAAATCGAGGAAGTCCACAATGTCAAGTTAATGTAAGAATTGATATGTTTTTTCTTTCTTCTTCTCTTTTGATTATGTTTTATTTTTATATTTGCTTTTTTGTTTTTGTTTTTGTGTTGAAATGTTTGAAAATGATTCAAGAATATTATTATTCAAAGAGAATTTTTTAACAACACCAATGGTGGTTTAAATTCTTACCTCAGATTGGATTTATCTTTATTCATTGTTCCATGAGCATGAGTAGAGACTACAAAAATGTTAGGAACTGCTCTGTAGCTGCAAAGCAGTGCCTAAACCTGGAGTGGATGCTTGCATTTAATGATATTGGTGAAGTTCTCCCAAGTGTTACACCCCATGGGGGAACGAAATCTCTCGTAATTCTAAACTTTGCACCCTGGTGCACTTCTTATCAGTGTGTTTGGGTGGAATAGGAATGAGTGTAATTTGAAGTGAGGAAATGAAGCACCTGAAATGAATTAAGGATGCAAAAATGGGAGAAGAACCGTACTGAATCAGGCCAATGGTCAGTCTAGTCCAGCACCCAGTTCTCTCAGTGGCCACGCAAGTTTTCCCCAAACCACAGCCACCTGCCCCACACCTGACATCATATATGACAGTTAAAGACACAGCCACAATTGACACCAAAGGCAAGTCCACTGAAAAACTTCCAACCTGAGCCTCCGAGTGCAGCTGATCCTTGCCAAAAGTGTAGCAATCAGCACCCATTAGCTTACCAGCACTGAGTGGAACAACCTGCACTCCAGAGTTGCCTGATTGGAAACCTCTGACTGCAATCTCTTTGGGGATCAGCCATGGGGATATTCCTTTAGAGCAGGCACCCCCAAACTGCAGCCCTCCAGATGTTTTGGCCTACAACTCCCATGATCCCTAGCTAACAGGACCAGTGGTCGGGGAAGCTGGGAATTGTAGCCCAAAACATCTGGAGGGTCGAAGTTTGAATCATAGAATCATAGAATCGTAGAGTGCCATCCAGTCCAACCCCCTGCCGAGCAGGAAACACCATCAAAGCATTCTTGACATATGCCTGTCAAGCCTCTGCTTAAAGACCTCCAAAGAAGGAGACTCCACCACACTCCTTGGTAGCAAATTCCACTGCCAAACAGCTCTTACTGTCAGGAAGTTCTTCCTAATGTTTAGGTGGAATTTTCTTTCTTGTAGTTTGAATCCGTTGCTCCGTGTCCGCTTCTCTGGAGCAGCAGAAAACAACCTTTCTCCCTCCTCTATATGACATCCTTTTATATATTTGAACATGGTTATCATATCACCCCTTAACCTTCTCTTCTACAGGCTAAACATACCCAGCTCCCTAAGCCGTTCCTCATAAGGCATCGTTTCCAGGCCCTTGACCATTTTGGTTGCCCTCTTCTGGACACGTTCCAGCTTGTCAGTATCCTTCTTGAACTGTGGTGCCCAGAACTGGACACAGTACTCCAGGTGAGGTCTGACCAGAGCAGAATACAGTGGTTTGGGGGTGCCTGCTTTAGAGCAACAGCTTGAATACATCTGGCCTTCAAAGGAATAAATCAAAATCAGTTGAATATTTAGAGCACTCTCCAATTCCTTCCTTTGCAGCTGGTTCACCTGACATCACGGTCAGGTGATCTACAGGAAGACAGCTCCCCCCCACACACCATTTAGAGTGGCCCAGAAGGGATGTAGGAGCTTAGGATCTGGCCTACTGGCCATATCCTAATCCTTATCCCTCTCATAGTGTGTGGATCACATAGTGGCATATGTACATATATGGTACTCAAACATGTCCTGTGTTCAGTTTGTATGCTGATTCCAGCAGAGCAGTGTTTTTCAGCGCAGAAGCATGGAAACTTTGCCCTGTCATAAAGTGTTTTTATAGATCATATACAACCTGGTGTGTTGGTTGTGCATATGTTTGGCAGGCCATAGGTGCAAGTCCAGGCACTCTTCTTTACCAAACCATTCCTAGTATCAAATGGTGTGGGTGTTTAAAATCAAACTCATGTTTCCACAGAGATTACTCATACTGAGTTGTTCTGGGACTTCAGTTTTTGTTATAGGGAAACATGAACATGAGCCCCGAGTAATTACTGGATTGCATCCAGACCTAGTCAAGCTTCAAGTGGACGTAATAAAAACAATGGCAATTAGGTCATGACTTTCTTAAGTTCCATTGATTTCAATGGGCCTACTCAAAGCTTGACGAAGACTAGATCCAACTTCTTTGTTTCAAAGTGGATAAGTATTTTATTAAAGTTTTATAAGTGTTACAGAATTCAGAAATAATGACAAACAAATGGAAAATAGATTAGAGCAGTTCAAGGGTCCTCCCTCTTGTCCATTAAGCCTTCCTTGTGCGTTGGAAGAAGATTGTTTACCACCATCAGTCCCCAATTCCAAATAGCAGCAGTAGCCATGAAGCGACATGCTGATTCTAAATGGAAGAGTTAATGGATTTTGCTGTTGTTCACAACACGTGAAACAACATCTATTTTGGGTATACAGTTTGTAAATCTGCTGATTATCAATCAGATTATCTACTCCGACCTTAGCTCCAACCGCATCACACCGTCAGCAGAAACTTTGCTCTGGAAAGAGTGCTGGAGCCAAGTAAGTCAGTTTAAAATTGCATTTGCTCAGCACAGCAGCAATTTATGTTGTTTGCTTTGCTTAGCCGGCCACTCGTGTTATGAACTTTACCTTGTGAATCTGGTTGGTGAATGAGATATTGCTGTGATTTAGGATGTGTGAGGTATGCATATCAAAAGGGTCAGATCTTGCTTTTCTCTTTCTCTTTTCTTCAAAGTCAAGTGGTTTGCTTAGCTATCTTGACTAGAGATTGAACTTTCTGAAAATATTAGCTTGACCAGATGGACACCCCCCCACACCAATCTGCCATGTGAGGTGTCTTCCCCCAGTGCTAGTAAAAATAAAAGCATAGAAAATTTTATACACATATACAGTCTAGGTTTCCTAAAATAGCAAGCACATGCACAGATATTTACAAGAATGCATTTAGCTTTATAAAACTATGAATGTATTAACATAATTATAATATTATGCTGCAGAAATATAATACACCATGAGGTTTAATTGCTTTTAACATGTTATAGGTATAGCATACATATTTTGGATTCCACATAATGGGACACCACCATATTTAATTTCCCACAGAGCCCTGGAATGCCTTATATAACGTCTCTCTTATGGGAAATTTAAAATGGGTGAGCAGGGGAAATCCATGTAGATGTAGTGTTCTGGTTTAATGCCAGATCCCAGGGGAAAGGCAACAAAGCTGAAGACAGGCTGGTCAAAAGTTGCAGGACCATGGATAGCTCCCTATCCACAACTTGTTCTAATACATGTTGAGAGTAGACAGACCCTTTTCCAGACTCTATATTATTGTGACTAACTCTTTATCAGGGTCAACACTTTGGTCGGAAGATGGGTGTGTTTCATCCATTCCCTAACATATATTCCACGTATTACTGGTTTGGTGAGATTCTGGGGAAGTCTAGTTACTCAAGCCCAGAAGAAAGGGCCTGTAATGGTCTAGTTCTGGCACCACAGACACAAGAGCTTCTTATGGGATCTCATGTTTCTCAGCTTCAGTTCTTTCCTAATCTTCTGCATCAGATCCAGAGTCCTGCTCCTGGTCTGCCTCCTGAACTGGAAAGTCTGTAGCCCATGAATCAGAATGTTGACTATTGCCATAGAAGTAGGAGGGGAATGGCATAATGGTCTTTGCCAAGTACCCCCTTCAGTCCTGGATCAGGACCTGGACTGTGCTCTAAAAGAACATGGCACATTAGCAGTGTTTCTGTGATGGAGAAGGGAGGGCAGTTGTCAGGAAATCCTATTCCACACACACACACACACACACTCCCCCAGCAGAATATGGACTGGCACTGTTAAGAGCCAAGAGTGTTAAAGAGCCCAGTCCATTAACTATATGCAAGCTCTCACATAACTGTTAATAAATTTAGGGTTAGTACATTGCCTCATAAAAGCCTGACACCTAGCATCGGGAAGCATTTAACCACTTCTCTTTTCCTGCTCGATGTGACATACGCTAGAGTAACTTTGATTGGAGTTTCTTTCAAAAATATGCAATGAACTAGATTCTGATTATATAATTCATGCTAGGTAATTGGGGAAAAAATAACTCATTTTCTCCATGTAATAGTGTCTGCTAATCAACCATACAGATTCAAATTAAGTACAGGATCTACATAAAGAGTGGGTCATACATAGTGACTGATAATAGAGATGTTCAAATTGCATTTCGTCTGCAAGAATCAGATGTGGAGTATTGCCTGCAGTCTTAGTCAATTTAAAGAGAGAGAGAAAATCAGATAGTGTAGTGCAGGAGCTCAGGTCTTTATTAGCCTCGTTTATTGTTCTCCCTAGATAAAGATTTACAGGCCTGCTATTTGTTTGTGTTGAGCTTATATCCACTCTTCCTTTACAGTGTTCAAGGCCAAAGTTGGCCTGTAGTTAAATACAGCAATGGGTGGTGTCCACTGGGGCTGGCAAAGCAGAAGGCTAGGAGAGTAAACCAATAGTAGGTGGAAGAGGAGTCAAAGACAAATGGGGGCTACTAATTCCTCCCTGTAAGTTCTACAAGGGCAATGTAACAGATTGACACAGTTTTGAAATATATCTTCCTACCTGGCTGGAAAAGAGTTAATCCACCTCCAGCCTGACTGACATAACATTCTGATGGGGGGTGGGACTGTTCCCAGTTTAAAAGGAGGGAGCAGTGGTTTTGTCAGTTGAGGAGAGGGGGAGGGAGTGGGTAGGTGTGAAGAAGAAAGTTGAGAGGCCAGGATAGTGGGGATCTAGATGAGGTTGAGGAAGGCTCGATGTTATATGTTTGACAGAGATTATCTACAACCGAAACGTATCTTTTAAACACATGAAACGCTAAATAAACAACTATGTTCTAAGGTTAATAAAATTCTTCTATTTTGTGCCAAGTAGTATTGCCATTATTTTTCCAGCAAGGTATCGGGACTCACAGAAGTGGTACCGTGTTTCTCATATTATAAGACACGTCTTATATTTATTTTTTCCTCAAAAAAACACACTATGGCTTATTTTCAAGGGATGTCTTATTTTTTTCCTCCTCCTCCTGCCGCGGCCGGCATTGCTGCTGTGCCTATCACTATGTCTTATTTTCGGGGTATGGCTTATATTCCTTGAATGCTTAAAAATCCTGCTATGGCTTATTTTATGGGTATGTCTTAAAATATGAGAAACAGGGTATCTCATTAGAGGACAAAACTTACCTCAGGAAAAGAGGCGAAAGTTTGTGTCTTAGAGTAACACTGGGGAGGCTTAGGAAGATAACCTGGGCTGTCAACAAGTTGCCAGCGTGGAAAGGGCAAACTTTTACAGTAGGGGGAATCAAGCTGAGAGAGACCCTTTACTGGTGGCAGGAGGTTATTCTATCAAACAGCCTAGAGTTTTTCTTTGATACCAGGCCACGTGAGCTGGAAGGAGACTCTCTATACTTATAAGAATAAAGGGGTTTATTTGGAGGCAACGGGAGAAGAGTGTGCGTGGTTTCACCTCTGGATTCCTGTGTCACATTTTAGTAATAGAGAGGGGGACATTCGTCTCAGGCAACACCAAGACCAAGCAGGAGGAAACTGACGGCCAATGCCACCTTCTAGGCTGGTTGTACATACGAAGGCAGAGAGGTGAAGGCAGAGTGAGGTTGATAGGACAGTACCACATTTTCCCTAATGGATGAGCCTCCACTTCTTAAACACACAGCAGCAGGCAGCAATGTGTCTAGTTTGTCCATAACTAATTACAGGGCAAGGGGAGCCTGGTTCTCATGGTGGCAGTAGCCCAAGGGAAGAGGGGGATTATCTCTTCATTCCCCCTACGGCATTCTCTCAGTTCAGTGCCCAGTGTGGGCAAATTGATCATTCTCCCCTAAATCCACCTCTGCCATCATACTCTATTGATCTGGGACAGGCATCCCGAAACTTCGGCCCTCCAGATTTTTTGGACTACAATTCCCATCTTCCCTGACCACTGGTCCTGTTAGCTAGGGATCATGGGAGTTGTAGGCCAAAACATCTGGAGGGCCGCAGTTTGGGGGTGCCTGATCTGGGATTTGTATCTGAGTCGGATCAGCCAGGTTGGGCTGGGTCCAATCCAAAGTCCTGGGTCAGGTTGTAGATCTGATTGCAGAGCGTGGGGTTTGCGCACAACTCCATTCTGTGATCTTGGTACATCATGTGGCAGATGATGTGAAAATCCTGTGCTTGAGATGCTGGGGAACCACCACCAGTGCTAGGTCAGCTGGAGAAATATGGACCAGGCATAAGATAGCTTCCTATTTCTCACTCACCTATTGGGGGTTAAACTAAGGAGGGGGAACCCAATTGCTGATGTTACATTTGATTGTTTAATATTGCTGTGATTCTGAAGAAAGCATTTTTTTCACATTGTGTTTTGTTAATAAATTGTTCCTGTCAGCTGAACAGTTCATCACAGGGCTCCAGCAAATGATTTTTTTATTTCACAGTATTTTTAGCACACCCACAAAAAGGGAAGGAAATGGAAAGGGGGGGGGAATTATCAAAGCTGAGTTCATCTCAGAAAGGCCCTTCAAGCAGTGTCTTGTCAGATATCGGAGAATAGCATGCATTTCACCCTTCAGGAAAGACATTTTTAAATTCATTTCAGTCATTGCTTGTAATTGAGTTTAACAGCAGAAAATCCTTCAGTTGACCTCCTGTCTGTCTTTGTTTCTGCTCCTAATACAATTGCTCAGAGAGAAAAATGGTCCATCTAAACAAGTCAGAATGACAGGAGAGAGAGAGAGAGAGAGAGAGAGAGAGAGAGTCCCCCCCCCAAAAAAATCCACTAAATAAATAAATAAATGCTGAAGCCATCTGTTTGGGGAACATCAGAACTGATGCAGGTAAATAATTGAAACAGCTTAAATGCCTCTCCCCCCCCCCCAATACACAAAGAAAATCTTTGAGCCACATGGTACAAATAGACCACATATGGAAACTAATTAAAACCATGTCAAAGTAAGCTTGTCATCTTCAACTGCGGTGACTGAGCAGGAAAATAGAACAAGATTGCTGTGGGGTTTTTTTAAAAAAAATGGCACAATCAAATGTTTTTATTTGAGTGGAATTGTGTTGGGGGGAATAGATTCTGAAACCCCTTTTCTACACTTTGAAATATTCCTTCATTTTCAAAGATGTTTTTGCTTGTTTAGATTCAGGTAGGTAGCCATGTTGGTCTGACACAGTCAAAATAAATAAATAAAAATTTTAAAAAAATGTCCAGTAGCACCTTAGAGACCAACTAAATTTGTTCTGTGTATAAGCTTTCATGTGCATGCACACTTCTTCAGATACTTGCTTGTTTATTTTATTTATTATTACATTTATATCCCACTTCTTTAAAGTTCTTTAAAATGCAGCCTTTGTATAAAGCGGATCAGGCTGTCAATGGAGGAGAGCCAGAGTTAATCCTATGACCATGTGACCTGTCCTGGCTGTGCTGCTCAAGGGCTGGCACGCAGCTGAGCAGTGCAAGTTATCAAGCCTGCCAACTGATAGGAGATGCCAGCCACCCAGCTATGCCATTCATCGGACTCTCCCTCCATGGTAAAAAGCAATGGCAGCTCAGCTACCTATCCCAAGCGCTCCTACCTGCCCTCCTTTCAAACTGGTTCTTTCTCCTCCAAAGGTCCACCAAATCGGCTCCGCTGGAGTATTTGCATTACACTGATTGCTCCAATGAGGGACAGGAGTTCATGTGGATGCCTCCTCCTCCTGCCCTGTAGACTCGTCCTGCTGGTATCAGATACTATGAATGAAGGTCCCTGAATTGAATGACTTGTTGATGAGCAACCCTATATGTGTTGTGTAGTGGCTTGTGTCAGGCTAGGACAGGGGTAGGCAACCTTTTTATACCTACCGCCCACTAATGCATCCTTCTTGATGGTAAAATCTGTGCTCGATGGAAGGAGGATTCAGCTTGTGCCGTAGAACCCCCTACTTCCCACCTAGAATCCTGAAACGCCCACTAGTGGGCGGTAGGGACCAGGTTGACAACCCCTGGGCTAGGACCTTCGGCGAGCAGGGTTCAAACAGTGACTCAGCCATGAAGCCCACTCAGGTCAGTTGCCATCTTTCATTCTAGCTCAGGGACCAGCAAACTTTTTCAGCAGGGGGCCAGTCCACTGTCCCTCAGACCTTGTGGTGGGCCGGACTATGTTTTTTTTAAAATGAACAGATTCCTATGCCCCACAAATAACCCAGAGATGCATTCTAAATAAAAGGATGCATTCTACTCATGTAAAAACCCGCTGATTCCCAGACCGTCCACGGGCTAGATTGAGAAAGCGATTGGGCCTTAGTTTGGGGACCCCTGTTCTAGCTTATCTCACAGGGGTGTTGTGAGGATAAAGTGGAAAGAAGGAAAGCCATGCAGGCTACTTTGAATACTTTGGAAGAAACATGGGATACTACCGTAAGAAAAAATTACTTAATTCCATGTAGCTGTAAGAATGACAGAAGGTGCTTTCCAAAATTGAAGCCATTTGCCCTAGTTTCCTTGCTCCGACGTTCTAAGGAATATAATGATTCTACACACACCCTACCAGCAGAGTGGAAATCAAATTGAATGGGAGGGGTTTCAAAACCTGTATTTTGCAAGAACACTACACTTCCATGCCATGCTGAGCTACAACGTAGCCGCTCTTCATTATCTTATTCAAGACAGTGGGTAGCTTCCTGCAGCTGTCAGATGTTTCCTTCTTGAAATATGCCCACAGGGAAACAAAAAAGAAGCCTAAATTAGCCATCACAAAGATGCTCTTCTTGCAGTATTTCCGATCCTACCAAGAACAGAAGGAATAGAAATGCAGGCAAACAGTCAGGGGTTTCTACTGCAGTGAGACTTACCAATATTATTTTAGCCTTTTAAAAAGAAATCCATGCTAGAGTGATTTACTTGGTCTGAATTTTGCACACATTCAAAAATATTTGATCATTTCTGACATCCTTTCCCCAGCTTTTTGCAATTGAATTCAAGATGGCACCACAGAAGGTATTCCAAAGATCATCTAGCCGAATCCCCTGCTCAGGGCAGAAAATTCACTGTTGCAACATCCCTGATAGGTGACCTTCTCCAACTTCTGATAAAAAACTTACTGAAACTGAACATTCTGCCTAGTGAACCCTCTGCTTAAAAAACAAACAAACCTCATAATGGAGGATAATTACTGTCATTGGAGGAAGTCTTTTCCACTGTTGGAACAGTTTCTACCACCAGGAAATTCTTTCCAACGTTTACCCGTTTCTTGTAAACTGTACATGTTGGTTTGAGTGATAACGGCTTCTGTGATGAATTTAAGTAGTTTGGTCAGGAAGATAGCGGGGTTGGTGGCAGAATAAATTTCCCAGAGTAATTCAGGACTCTAGAAGTCACAGAGTTAATATAATTATGGCCCTGCTCATTGGTTAGCCCCCTCACATATTCAGTGGAATTGTGTCAGGAGGTAGGCCACACTCTTTGACACAAATAAGCCTCCTTCTAGAATCTAGCATCTGTGTGTTCCTCTTTTGTAGTGACTGCCCTAAAGACCTCCATGATTGGGTAGGGATATAAGGTATGTGTCTGAGAATCCATATGAGAGGTACAAAGATGGAGGAGGGGGACAGCTACTGCAGACAGCTGCTTTTTCAAGATAAACATGAGAAAGGGCAACTCTCATTCCCATTCTCAAGCTTTCTTGGCCCATGTTTACATATATATATATATCAGAATTGATGTTGTTTCAACCCAGGATTTTGTCAGGGCCATTCTGCCCATGAGGCAGAGCGAACCAGCCTGCTTTGGGTGGTGCAATCCCTCAGGATGGCTCTTCCATGGGTGCCTCACCTGCCCTGCTACCAGAGTCGGGCGGTTGGAGCTCCCAGTGATATTTCACAGAAGTCTCACAAGAGTTCTGCAAATCTCATGAGAGCTCGCTGGAAGCCATTGCTGCCACACATCCCCAGTAATCAAGGCTTTGGTGTGGGATGGAAGTGGAACCTTCCCATTTCACCTCGGGTGGCAAAACAGGACCAGCCACCCCTGGACCTTGTACAACACTGTACAAAAAGATAAAACAAGCCATGAATATAGTTGCTTAGAAAATCATCTGTGAAACTGTCTCTACCCCCTTGTCCAACCAGCTTCACTCATCTGAGGGATGGAAAGGAAGGTTGGGAACTTTTCAGTAGAAATGCACATCTTCCTACAAATGATTCCAATGAATCATTTTGGAGCTGAACAAGAAACAGATGTCAGTTAATTAGAGATCTGAATTTAATGACATGGTTGCATAGGTATAGCAACCAAAACAGCTGTGTTCTGCCTAAAATTAAATTAATTATTTGAAGGCATTCTTTGCATTTTTCTTAATTTTCAATCCATTATCTTCCATAAGTCTTCACAATAAGTATTGGAATTTCAAATTATTTTGTTTTCTAGGGCTTAATTCTATCTAGATTTTATTCCTCAGTTTAAAGTCATTATGAGAAGCCACAGGTTCTCCCCAGCCACAGGTTCTCATCCATTAAAAAAATGAGCAATTGGGGGCTGCTTTTATTGTATTTGTATCTCGAACAATTTATTACCATGGCTGTATTATTTCAGGGATTCCCAAAGTCTCCCAAGGTTTGGTGGGCTGATTACTCTGATCAAGAAAGAGGAGCTGCAAGCCTTTCTTTTCTTTTTCCACACTTAACGGTTTCTTGTCTCCCTGAACTTAATGCCAAACTTTTGGCATGCTTCCATTCCCCTATTGCCTGTCATCATGCCATTTCAGCTCTGTGTTTTTTTTATATAAAAAAAATCAACATTTTTGAAAGCTAGAGTTTTGAAAGCACTATACTAAATAGCTGTCCCTCCCCTCTCTGTGTGTGTATGTTTTCAGTTCTAAAGGAATGATGATAAAGGGAAGGATGCAATAGGTTTATACCAGCATTTCGCGTCATCTGGAGAGGGCATTGCAGAAATTGAGTCATGAGGATAGCAGTGCTTGAATCACAATGTACAGACCACAACTCCCTTCAGGCCAAGCCAATGATCAGGGATGATGAGCTGTGTCTGCAGTTGGTTCCCATCAACCGTCTAGCACAGGCATCCCCGACCTTCAGCCCTCCAGATGTTTTGGCCTACAACTCCCATGATCCCTAGCTAACAGGGCCAGTGTTGGGGATGCCCGATCTAGCATTTTTGAAACTGCATATCTCTGAATATTAGAAGCTGGAGACGTAATTTGAGTAAACACTTACAATTAAGTAAAGAAGTGAAAAAGTTAATGTGCAATAATTGGGAAAATAACAAAATGTAAGGTGTAATTTGAAAAGATATGGTATAAAAATCATAAGGATATAAGAATATATATTTAATAGAGTACAGATTTAAGGTAGGATAAAATAAGCCGGAAAAGCAAATACTTAGAGAATCAGAAGAGGAGGTTAGGAGTAGTCATGGGAGGCGGGCGGTGGGGGATATTGGGATTTATATATTCTTTTTTTGTGATATTGATGACTGTGTTGAATATAAAATTGTAAAACTGAATAAAAAATAAAAGCTGGAGACGTACAATGAGGAGGGTCTGTGTTTACATGTTCTACTAGCCAGAACTTTCTGACTAGTCAGTGTTGGAAACTATAGAACAGAGCTGGCACAGTAATAGAGACTGGGATTGACTGACCCAACCTAAAACATTTAACAGGGACAAAAGGGTTTGCTAACAAATCCCTACATTGATATGTTCTGATCCAACCCTCTCCACATGGGCGTAGGCAGGGGGGCAGGAGGGGGCAGCTGCCCCCCCCTAGAAGCAAAAAAATTAATGTATTTTACAGACCATAACCAGCACTTTTCCCCTCCAAAAACTGAAGTGGAAAGGGCTTTGCTTTAGCAAGAGCAGCTAAGTCTCCGCTTGCTGGGGGGGGGGGAGACACAGCAGTAACAAAAACACATCAAATAAATAAAGCAAAGTGGCTACCAGTAGTTAAGCAGTTAAGACAATGGAGCATATATCCCCAGGCAAGATTCGATAGCTGACCATTTCACCCTATTGTTCTTAAGTGGGAGCATTAAGAGTTCTATTGGCGATTTAATAAGGATGCAGACTCAGAGGATTCAATTTGACTAAGGTGGCTCTGCAAGGCTAAAAAAAAGTGAATAAGAAAGGGGGGGCTGTAGCTTTGACAGACACAGTGATGTTTATAAAAAGCATTGGTGTTCCAGTCTGCCCCTCCTCCTGCATCTGTATACTGTAAATCAGGGGTGGCCACCTCCCAAGAGACTCTGATCTACTCAGAGTTTAAAACTGGGGGTGATCTACCCCCTTTTGGGGGGTTCAGGTCAAAGCTGTTGAGTTTTTTTTAAAGGAAGGGAAGCCCTGTTTTTTGGGGTTTAGGTCAAACTTGTTGAGCTTCTTTTAGGAGGGAGGGAGGCCCATTTTTCTTTAGGGCTTCAGGTCATAGTTCAACTTTTTATAGGGAGGAGGAAAATTTTGGGTGAGCTTTTTTTAGGGGTGCCAGTGACCTACCAGTGATCTACCACAGACATCCAGTGATCTACTGGTAGATCACAATCTACCTGTTGGACGTGCCTGCTGTAAATCAAGCAGAGAGAAAGCTGCTTACAAGGCTCCTGTACATGCAGAGTTCCAGCATCACAGCGTCACCCAGAGGCACCCACAAATATGAGTTATCCCTCTCTCTATTTCTTCCTTCCTTCCCTCCCTCTTCCATCCTTAATAAAATATGGGGGGGGCAGATAAGCCCCACATAGAAAGCCCATCAACATGGGGGGATGACTCTTTCAAATACGGTATTTACCAGTAATTGGGGGGGGGGGAGAGGCACCTAGGCCTCTAGGAGTTGGCTGCTATGCCTAGGAGTAGGACAATTCAAGAAAGCAGAACGATGCATATGGTATGGTAATATATCAATAGAATCGTAGAATTGTAGTCGGAAGGGATCACAAGGGTCATCTAGTCCAACCCGCTGCAATGCAGGATTTTTTTTCCTAAGGTGGGGCTTGAACCATGGTTGAAATATTATGCTGATATGCAGCAACGCCTCGGAGCCGTCGTGGTTTCGGCCATGCCTTGCCTCACCCTCGCCTGCCCTGCCACCCCCTCTCGCCTGCCCGACCCTCCCGTCCTCTTGCTGCAGAGTTCCAGCATCACAGCGTCATCCAGAGACACCCACAAATATGAGTTATCTCTCTCTCTATTTCTTCCTTCCTTCCCTCCCTCTTCCATCCTTAATAAAATACGGGGGGAGGCAGATAAGCCCCACATAGAAAGCCCATCAACATGGGGGGATGGCTCTTTCAAATACGGTATTTACCAGTAATTGGGGGGGGGGGTAGGCACCTAGGCCTCTAGGAGTTGGCTGCTATGCCTAGGAGTAGGACAATTCAAGAAAGCAGAACGATGCATATGGTATGGTAATATATCAATAGAATCATAGAATTGTAGTCGGAAGGGACCACAAGGGTCATCTAGTCCAACCCCCTGCAATGCAGGATTTTTTCCTAAGGTGGGGCTTGAACCATGGTTGAAATATTATGCTGATATGCAGCAACGCCTCGGAGCCATCGTGGCTGCGGCCGTGTCTTGCCTCGCCCTCGCCCGCCCTGCCACCCCCTCTCGCCTGCCCGACCCTCCCGTCCTCTCCAGCCAAGCAGGGTAGCCGCCAACGCTACCAGCCCCAGAAGCACAAGGTGGCCGCTGCTGCCACCGCCACGATGTCATCAGGCCCGTTGGCCCTTTAGCCCCGCCCACTTTGTGGCCCCTCCCCTTCTGTGCCTTTGCCCCGCCCCTGAACGACCATGGCTTGCCCCCCCCCCCTAGTTTTGATCCTGGCTACGCCCCTGCCTCTCCAACCTGGTCTATAAATGTTTTGGACTCCAACTCCAGATAGCATGGCCAATGGCATTTTGAAGTAGGTCAGCAATGATTTCTGACAATTGTTTTACAATGACAACAACAAAATGTCAGTCCCCCGACACACAGCTCCAAATTCTGCTGCTGAAATGAAGAAGCGTGTGGGACGATAACCAGGTGTGGATTTTTGTGTGGAGGGACTGTAAGCCCAATTTAGCTCTGCTGCTCAAAACAAATTGCTGGGCTTGAAATTCATTAATTCTAAGTTTGTCTTTTGCACCTGGCTCCAGTTGGTGGATCTCGGAGTTCTAGTTTTGTTTTGTTTTAAAGCAAAGCAGCTTCCATAAGTCTGACGTATGTTCTCCTCTGCTGAAGAAGATGCCTGGTCTACTCTAGTAGGCTTGTTCTTATGTTTTATTTTGTTTTTGTTTTTTTAAATAATTTTTATTGGATTTTTATACAAACAAAACAAACAAGACATACAGTATATTTTCTGTCCCTTCAAATACCCCCCACCCACGAGTCCACCTCTGCCACCTGTGGCACCCGCCGGTGTTGAGAATCAAAGGGGTCCATTATAAGACTGGGTTTGACCTCCCCCCTCCCCCTCCCCCTCATCCCCCCCCCTGCCACTGAGAGGACAAGGACGGAGGGGTTCTGGGGGCAGGTTTTCCCACAGCTGCTCCTTTAAACACAGTACCCATAGAAAATACAAACGAAAAAAGCAAAAAGTAAAAAGTAAAAAATAAAAAAGAGGGAAAAAACAGACAAAAATTTAAAAAAATTCCCCATTCTTATATTCATCACATTGTAATTATGACTTCCTCAGATCTCCTCTTCCTGGTTTTCCTAACTTCTCTAATTAATTATGGCGTGTTTTCTAATCCAGTTCCATATCTTATCCTTATAATACTAACTTAATCCTCCTCCTTCTTCATGCTGCACCCCCCCCCCCACAAGTCCCCTCCTGCCACAAGAGGAACCTGCGAGGCGCAGCACTTCAAAGGTTCCATTTTTGTGTCTGGTCTTCCCTCCACCCCCCCTCTCCTCCCCAGAGCACCCCCTGCCACCAGGTGCTTCTGAGCAAAGAGAGGGGGAAGGCGGCCCTCCATCCAAACACTCATCTGAACGCAGTCATATTAATACAAATCTAAAAATTGTTTCCCAAGCCATTCTTCTACCTCCCTCCAGAAAACTAAAGTTTTATATCTATTCGCTCCCCCTTCTCCTCCTGATGTCCTTTTCCCCCCTTGAATCAGCAGTCCTTTATCAAGCCAAGATTTCAGAAACCGTTAATCAATCACCAAAATACTTTTTTAACTAAAACATTTTTACCCCACACCCATTCTTTCCCATTTCCAGATCCAGGCCTCTGTCCCCCCCTCCCTCTGCCTTTCCTTTCCTTATGTTTTATTTTGATGGCAGAACTGAGGTTTCTTTGACATATAGTCTGAATGTAGAGGGACACACAATCCTTTCTTTGCAGACCTATGCATAAATGTGAAAAGAATAAGACAGGCCAATAAAGAATGCAGTTGCAATTTTGTTTAATGTATGCACTGTGCTTTTGTTGTGAAAAAGAAGAAGAAAAGCCGCACAGGATGCTAAGTGCAATATGTCAATTTTGACTTAACATCCACTTAACATTTACCAAATACCCACTAGGTGTGTCAAGGAGAAAGGGAGACATTCCAACATTATCAGTATTTATAAAACTGGGAATTATGGCAAATTCTTCTGTTGTGATCCATGCAATTTTAGAGTTTTGGACTATGAAATAGGAATTCAGATCAGCTGCTCATCATTTCACCCAACAACACTAAATAGCTTCCCTTATGTTTCATGCAGCTTGCGAGAAGGAGTGCAATTAATCTGTTGCTTCAGATTTCACTGCCATCTCTATTTATAACATTCACAACTTTGAAGCAGATCAGTCTGCGGAACATAACAAATTGCACAATAGTGCTGAGAGGTGGGAGGTTTCAATATATATATATTTGAGGAGGAGGAGGCACAGTTTCGGAAGGGGGGATTAATGTCTTGCAAAGCCAAGCATCTATAAGAGGGGTCTAACTTCAGAAATGCAAGCTATTCTTACAAGGCAGAAAAGTTAGCTGCCAATATTTTGAATAGAGAACAGACATTGTGAGCGTAAACACTGGGGGGGGGGGAATAGCACACCAAGGCAAATTAATGTAAGCAGCACAACAGACAGAAAACACACATACACACACTCACACTAGAAAAGCAACATAATTTTAGTTGACAAAAGAAGTGATGATTAAATGGGCAAAAGATTTGGGGCATAATATTGAATATGATGCGTGGGTGAAATTATGGAATCAAACTTTAAGATTTACAGCATGTACTGCCTTGAAAGAAAATGTATATAAGATGATGTACAGATGGTATTTAACTCCAGTTAAATTAGCTAAAATGTATAGAATGAGTGACAAAAGTTGCTGGAAATGTAAAGAGAAAGATGGTGAATTTTATCATATGTGGTGGACATGCGAAAAAGTTAAAAGATTTTGGGAAAGTTTATATAACGAATTGAAAAAGATGTTTAGATATACTTTTCCAAAAAAAACCAGAAGCATTTTTGTTAGGAATAATGGGAGGAGAGATTAGAAAAGAAGATCAAACACTGTTTATGTATGCAACAACCGCGGCTAGGACTTTGTTAGCCCAAAAATGGAAATTACAGGAATTACCTACAATTGTGGAGTGGCAGACAAAAATGATGGACTATGCTGAACTTGCTAGATTGACATGCAAGATTCGTGACCAGGGGGAGACAAGGTTTCAAAAGGACTGGAGTAAATATGTGGACTATATGGAGAAAAACTGTAGATCGTTAAAAACTCTCGCAGGATTAAAATAAACCTTACGAATTGACCAATATGTCAAAAAAGGAACTGCAAAAAAGGGAATTAACAAGAAACCCGCATGAAGGGAGGGGGGGAAGTCATAGCTCGGCGGAGCAAGGTAAAAGATGTGAATATAAGATTTTGTATAAAAGATTGGTTTTGTTAATTTGTTGAATTTGGAAAATTGGAATAAAATGTATTTTTTTAAAAAAGAAAAGCAACATAATTTTAGCAGAACCTATTCTCCATGTGCAGACTTAGTCCTAATTTAAGCATGAGCATCTCTAACAAGGATCTTTTCTTTGGAACCATTAAAGACTTCAGTCTCGGGGTGGGAAAATCTGCCACCAGTTGGAGAGAGAATGAATATCCAGGGGAAGGCCATAGCATCTCATGTTCAAACTTCCTTACCTCCATTTAAAAATGAACTCAGGTGGCTGGGCTGATGAAGATCAGAGATCTTGCTTGGCCACAGGCTATTAAGTGACCATATAGGGCAGGAGTGGAGAAGGTAATAAATTACAGCAAAATACGTTTTGCTATGAGAATTTTAAAAATTCTGTTCTGTTAGTCACTAGATCCCAGCAGGATCCAGAACCAACTTGAAACCAATAAAAATTAAATTAAATTAAAAAAAAACACCCCAAACATCACTTCACACAAGTTGGCTCTGGATCCATATTACAGATATTGTTACTATCTATCTACTATTTCCTTGTCTTGCTTTTGATGCTCGAAACCCCTTGAGAATGTTTTCAAGCCCATTATCTTCTTACCTAAATATTATGCGATGGCCTGAGTAGATACAAGGGAGTATGTCTTCTTGGCAATGACACCCCAGTTATGGAATAGTATCTCTAAAGAGGACCTTCTCTGGACCTTCTTTTCAATGCCAAGTAAAGGCAATTCCAAGTATTTTTCAATGCTAAGTGAAGATGGTACCTACTGTGACAATTCCCCCCTTCCTCATTCAATTTCAAACAATACAACTTCTGAGGATGACTCTTAGGGGAAAAACACACACATTTTATTATGCTAAAAAGATTAGGGTCAGCACAGAAAAAGACGTTTGTGTGGAAGCTGGTTGAAACTGCCCATGCTTGACTGCTACTCCATACCACGAGCAGGTTCCATGGATGTTTTTGCCTTTCTTAAATTTTGCTTCTATACCCTCTGCCAATACAGATCATACTAACAGCCTTCTCCAATGCTCTGGAGTATGAACTCTCAGATCAGATCTCTCTGCCATAGGAACAGATCCTGCCTGCATGATCCTGCTAAAGTAAAGCAAGAAATAGCTAGCGGAACAGTCATAGCAGAGGCATAGCAGAGTAATATTAACATTAATATTTCATACCATGTAATATTAAGAGGGTGATGTATCCAGTCTGTTTCACTGTCCAAAGAGATGTTCAGGTACGTTTTCCTTATTCCTGAAGAACAAGCACTGGGATATCTTCTGATCAATAATATATCTCATACCTTAATGAAACAAGTTATCAACTCTAACTCTGATTCATCATATACTATGACAGGGCTTAACCTTCAGTCTTTAGGTTTTCAGATCTTTAGGAATCATTTAGGATTCATTTGCTCAAGGTAGTTGCAGATCACTGTTTTTATGATGATCTCAGTAGAAACATATAACAATGGTTCATGAACTGCTCCTGTAAATCTGATTTAAATCTTCTTGATTTCCAGAGTGAATCTGATTGATTTCCACACACTCAATATGAGATGCATACTGACCTGTCAATGGTAACTTTGAAGAACATCCCCTTCTTTTCCCCCTCCCAACCACTGCCCTTTCTTCAGTCCTAATCACATTTGGCATGCATTCCTCAGTTCTTATCCCAGCGGTATAAGCTTTTATATCTACAGAGCAACACAAGTTCACTCTAAGATCTTGGAAACATTATGCAAGCCTTTCCCAGGGCTGAAAATGGATTTCATTTATACCAGATATTTGCATAAGCACACAGAGTTTCATAGCAGGAAATATAAATTGTAATTAAAACTTAAATAATTCCTAGTCATGTGTGTGTGTGTGTGTGTGTGTGTGTGTATACATGTGTGTGTACACACAGAATGTGAACCCTCTCTCTGGGTGTACACCAAAAAAAAATGACGCAAATCGGTTATTCAGGGAATCCTGAGTTTGACCATGCCATTATAAAGGGAGTGTCCAACCTTCAAAATCACTGCTGCTATGGTTTTTCCAAAAAGTTTAACACACAACTCCCCCCCTTTTTTTCCTTTTGTGAGAAACAACTGCAACCTGACTGAGGAAATGGTCAGAGCTCAAACAGTGGTGGGGTGCAAAGGAGAATGTGTCTTTGTATCTCCACTGCCCTCAAAAGCTGGGGGGGGGGGGGTTGGCTCAGAAGGCATTCTCTGTGGTGGTCCCTACATTGTGGAAATCCCACCCCACAGAGGTTTATTTAGCACCTTCATTTCTACAGCTTGTGGTGAATGCTGAAGACGTCCCCTTTTACTTTGCCTTTTAAAACATACATATATTTAGGACCCAGCTCATTTCTTTGACTGTAAGTTATTTTAAACTGTTTTAAAATATTGTGCTTTAATGTTTTAACTCACCTGGGGACCTCAACAACAACAACAATGCCCCCCCATGTGACATGACCTTCTTCTCCTGCATCACATGACGATAATCATGTTTATGTCTCATGTGAAACATTTACATTTTTCTGTCCTGAATCTATTGCCAGTGAATTTCAATGGGGGACTCTGAGGTCTATCATCATCATCATCATCATCATCATCATCATTATTTTATACACTGCCCTATACCCAGAGATCTCAGGGTGGTTCACAAGCAAGACCACAACATATAAAATCAAACCAAAACAATAACCCAATAAAAAACAAAAGAACCACATTATAAAAGGGTGCTGGATGTCAATAAGATCAACCAAAGGCCTGGTTAAAAAGGAACGTTTTTGCCTGGCACCTAAAGGTGTATAACGAAGGCGCCAGGAAAACTTCTAGTGTTCTAAAAGAGAAAAATTATCTATCAGAAATTATTTGGATTTTTTTAAAAAAAAAAACTTCTGGGAAGATTCATATTTATCAGGTTCCTTTCATCTAATTACTCAGGCAAAACTTTGTTCAAAGTGACATAGGGTCATCCTCCTCTGTCAAAAATGATACCGCCAGGTTAACAAATACTTCAGGATTAGCTTGTTTGAACATTTGTTTGTTCTTTTATCCAGGTAATCTCTTGGAATTCATCGTGGCTGCTGCATCTATGAGTTACAGTTAATATAATGAGAGCTTGTTTTGCAATTCTGCAAGGCTGTATTGATTTCGCCATACCACTGAGTTCAATCCTACAGGGACTCGGTGCTATTTGCAACATGCATGGAAGGACCGGAATATTATGGCTGTGCATTATTGATAGCAATCCTCTGAAGACAAGCGCCTACCAGGGATGACGGTTGGACATGATCATTTTTGAAAGGCAGATTTGTTGAGCTTTGGCAACCCTCATTCCCCCCCCCCAGTTCCCTTGCAAAATTCCTGCTAACTAATGGTTACAGACAGCTGAGGAGTAGTACTTTTATTATATTAAACAAGAAAATTCCTTCCCAAACCATATGGGCTGGCAGGTGTTCTTTATCAGATATGGGTTGCTATGAGACAAGTACTTGCTAAAGTTAATTAGTCATATAACAAAAAGGAGGGGGGGGACATCTCCAGCATTGCTTATTGATTCAGCACACACTTTTCACATGCCTGCTATCAGAAGCAATACAAGTATTTAGGGCACGATCCAATAGTCCCAGGGAGGGCATTTGAAAAGCCATTGGATATTGTGGATCTCCCCTTCTACGTGCTGAGAAGGAGGGAAAGATTGTTCCTGGAAGTCTCATTTGTGATAACTTTATATCCTCTACCACCAGTACACTAATGGTAAAGGTAAAGTAAAAGGTAAAGGACCCCTGGACGTTTAAGTCCAGTCAAAGAAGACTATGGGGTTCCGGCGCTCATCTCACTTTCAGGCCGAGGGAGCCAGTGTTTGTCCGCAGACAGCTTTCCAGGTCCTGTGGCCAGCATGACTAAACCGCTTCTGGTGCAACAGAACACCGTGACGGAAACCAGAGCACATGGAAATGCCATTTACCTTCCCGCCATAGTGGTACCTATTTATCTACTTGCACTGGTGTGCTTTCGAACTGCTAGGTTGGAGGAGCTGGGACAGAGCAACGGGAGCTCACCCCATCAACCGCCAACCTTCTGATCAGCAAGCCCCAAAGGCTCAGTGGTTTAGACTAATAGTGACATGAAGGGGTGTGTCAGGACAGGTAAAAGGAAGTTCTTCTTATTGCAGTGTGTAGTTAAACTATGGGACTTGCTCCAACCAGCAGCAGTGATGGCCGCCAACCTGGATGGCTTTAAAAGATGATTAGACAAATTTGTTGAGTATAAGGCTATGAATAGCTACTGGCAATGATGGCTATGTTCTGCCTTCATGGTTGTAGACAGAAACGCTTCTGAATGACCATTCCTGGAAACCACAGGAGGGGGAATGCTCTGGGGCTCAGGTTCTGCTTGAGGGTTACCATATGCACCTGTGTGGCCACTGGGAGAACAGGATGCTGAGGCAGGTGGGCCATTGGCCTGATCCAGCAGGCTCTTATTATCATCATGTCAGGGGCAGATCAAGGGAGCAAAAAACCCTCCCATTTGTGGGGATGAGGACTGGAAGCATGCCCAGGGATCATAAGAGTTGCAGTTTACAACATTTGGAGGACACTACATTAGCTATCACTCATCTGAAAGAAAATCTGCAAAAACTCATTTAGGCTGAAGAAATGAGCATCACATTCTTGATTGAAGTATTTTGCCTAGGAAATTATATATATCATTGAAGATATTGGGGGGGGGTTCCCCTAATAAAAGAAAAGGGATCTTTCAATACCTTGACAGATGTAGTGTGAGTTCAGCTCCATAAACGCAAAATAACGATTCTGCTCTATACCACCCTTAATGGCATTAAACACATCAGTATATATTGAAATCCGTCTCACGGACAACGAAGGCCAACATAGATTTACATGCATATGTGTGTTGTTGTCATATATACAAATATTAAAGGGGGGAAAAACATTTATTACAGAACATTTGAAATCTGGTTTATAAATAGAACTGGATACTTTAAGTCTTAAGGGGAAGAAGTCTGTGCACACACCAGAATGTAAACACATTTGGGTTGCAACAGGTGCAATTTTTCTGTTTGTTATTTTGTGCACATTCAGCCACGTATAAGCAATTCCAGTTGAACTCTTCATGTTTCCCATCCACCCAGTGGATGGTGCTTGATAGGATGGATTCTCCCTGTATTTTGTTGTCCCTTCACCTCAATTAGTACTGCCTCCCTCAGTTCTGAAAACCTGAGGTCTTTGAGGGCACGCACCCAGGCATTTGTTTACTTGTGCACATGTGAATTTTCTTTTAATTTTTGAGATACAAGTTTAACTGTATACCAGATTTGCACAAAACAGACAGCAAAACGCCATAGTTTTCCACTCCATAGGACGCACCTGACCATAGGATGCACCTAGTTTTTAGAGTAAGAAAACAAGGAAAAAAATATTTTGCTTTCTTGAATTGTCCTAGGCATAGCAGCCAACTCCTAGAGGCCTAGGTGTCTTTGCCCCCCGCCCCCAAATTAAATATTTGAGGAAGCTTCTTTTGCAAAGGGGGAAAGCTCCATTTTTTTGAGAATCAGCTCAAAGTTGTGCAGCTTTTTTTGCAAATGAGAAAAGCCCCATTTTGGGGGCAGGTCAGCTCACAGTTGTGCATTTTTTTTTGCCAAGGGGGGAAAGCTCCATTTTGGAGGATCAGCTCAAAGTTGTTGAGCTTACCTTGCAAAGGGGGGAAATCCTGTTTTTAATGGGGTTCAACTCACCGTTCTGCAGCTTCTCTAGGAAAGGAAAAGGACCCATTTCTACAGTTTCCAGACAGATAATCTAATCAGCCAGTCACATGTCGCTGGGGAAACAAGCAGCCTCTCTCTGCAGACAACAATTGAGGCCTGGACAAGGGGCCTGAGCGGGCGGGAAGGGAGCTAGCTCCCTTATCTCCCTCCCCGATCTCTTGCAATCAGCTGCTGAGCACTCTCTTTCCCTCTTGTTAGCCTTTAGCTCTTTCTTAAAAAAGAAAAAATTCACGATCTGCCTGTTGTCCCTAGGCAATTCGGCTCTAGGGACCATGCATTCACTCCATCTCCTCTTACTTTTTAGGAGGAAAAAAGTGTGTCTTATGGAGCGAAAAATACGGTAATGATTATGGTGATGCTGAAATGATGTGTGCCACCACCTGCCCTACCTGTGGCGCACAGTGGAGCACCTCACCAACAGATAGATGGCACCCTGTGAAATGTCACCACATTCCTGGGATAGCTCAGTCGGTAGAGCATGAGACTCTTAATCTCAGGGTCATGGGTTTGCGCCCCACGTTGGGCAAAAAGATTATTAAATTGCAGGGATTGGACTACATGCAAACTCTTATTAGAGAAGCTGATGCGATGCTTCATAGATCCCTGTAAGAGGTTACCAATAGTCGCTGCAATTGTGTTTTCCCTTCTGCTCTCTGGGGGCCTGCTCCACTCCTACACTCCATGTCACGAGAGCAGGAAACATGTGCTTCAGACAGGCAGAGCCAATGTGATTTATATTGGCAAGATTCCTGCATAACAAGCAAGATTGGTTTTTTTATTTCTTTAAATCATTTATATGTTTTTATTTGAATGTCTCATCCTTTATCATATGTGCGCCATTCAGCGCATTAAATATGGCTGAGATTCAGGAAAGAGGATTTCCGCCAACTGCACTTTCCACTGTGCTTGCTGTTTGATCATGCTGGCTTTAGAATGGAGAGCATCCATCTGACTTAATTAGTTTACAGGCACTCTCTTTCCATTTGCTGTTCTTTCTAATGGCAAACAGCATCCATGAAAAGAAAGCAAAACCTATCTGTGACAGGCTAGTCTGTGCTGAATGCAAGGGGTGGGGTTATTCTGGAATTCAAAGAGCTGGTAAGAGCGGATCAAGATGATTTCGGTAGGCCGTGCTAATCCGCAATGAAGTATTTCTTTCAGATGCAAAGTTTGGGGTAATTGAGAGAAGCACTTTTATTGTCTTGTTTTCATTTTGCTTCTGCTGGTGTAGTGTGAAACTCTTCCTCAGCTGCTAGGATTAAGATGAAAAAAGAGAAAGTCTAACATTCTGAGACAAAGAACAGCCCTTAGTCTGAACATGCTAATTTGGAAATACTGTAAGTGCCAGTTAATTCAATGGAACTTCCCTCCAAGTAAGCATACTTTAAGATTGTACCTGTGATCATGGGCCATTTTAAGCTCTGAGAGGTATGGCAGAGCCCAGCTCAGAGAATCACAAACCAGGAGTTCATGCCCCAGCCCCTAACACCAGTCTTCTTTCTTTCCTCCACTGATACCCCCATATTTGGTGAAGATCATAGCTGTCAAGTTTTCCCTTTTCTCGCGAGGAAGCCTATTCAGCATAAGGGAATTTCCCTTTAAAAAGGGGATAACTTGACAGGTATGGGCGAAGATATCTTGGTTTATACCACAGTTCTCTACAATAGCTAAAATGGGAAATTGGTTTAAGAGCTACCTCCAGACTATGAATCTAGGATCAGATCAGGCCAAGATTATGACATCTGAACCAGGCTTGGAATGGTATGATGTCAAAAAGAAAAACAACTACCAGACTTTTAGAGGACATCTGAAGGCAGCCCTGTTTAGGGAAGCTTTTAATCTTTAAGAAATTAGTGTATTTTAATATTTTTGTTGGAAGCCACCCAGAGTGGCTGGGGAAACCCAGCCAGATGGGTGGGGTATAAATAAATTATTATTATTATTATTATTATTATTATTATTATTATTATTATATAATAATAATTTCACAACTGCCTTATTCATGAGGAAGCAAGCTGTTTAGAGATGCAAGGCCAGGTATCAGCTGGGTGTCTCAGAGGGTATTTCATCTTAATGTTTATCATATTTTATTATACTGGGAGAAAGATGTGGCAATAATAATACAATATTGAGAAATTTAATCAACATTTTATTACTGTATCTCCTTGTTGTTGTTTAGTCGTTTAGTTGTGTCTGACTCTTCGTGACCCCGTGGACCAGAGCACGCCAGGCACTCCTGTCTTCCACTGCTTCCCACAGTTTGTTCAAACTCATGTTAGTAGCTTCGAGAACACTGGCCAACCATCTTGTCCTCTGTCATCCCCTTCTCCTTAGATATCTGTGAATCAGTAGTCCTTCTGCTTGAACCAAGAACCTCATGGTCTGGGGCCTAGCTTGGTGAGCTGTTACCCAGAATAATTTGTCTGGTCTCAGAGCTTTGTTCAGGCACAGCATGGAACAGTTTGATATATATGAGCTTTCTTGGCTCATATAAAAAAGTGTGCCTGTTTAAAAGAATTCTCTCCCGTCTTACAATGTTGACACATGTTAGCAGATGTGTACTTTACATACTTTACATACACATTACTATACTGCGTCTTCCAGAAATGTTTGTTGATTTATTCCTGAGCACCAGCCCAAGCAAATTTTTGTCTGTATGTTGGGATAGGCCCAGGGTATTTTTTGACAATGATGGATGCATCAAGGGAAAGGTCAGTATTCCTTGGAATCTGAACTGTAGGAACCTCAAGGGACTCAAAAGGTTCAAAGACTCAAGTGCCCTTTGGGCATAGCTGTCAACTTTTCCCTTTTCTCGCGAGGAATCCTATTCGGAATAAGGGAATTCCCTTTAAAAAGGGGGAAAGTTGACAGCTATGCCTTTGGGGAGTCTCAATTACTTTAGGCAGAGGCTCGGAGCAAGATACTATGACAAACTTCACAAAGCTACTGACATATTGCTATCAACATAGCACAGCACAGTACCTGTCTTATAATTCCTGGATAGAATTTCTCCAGGGAAAAGAAGTATAAACAGGTGCTCACACAAACTTATGAAAATATCATTTCCTTACAGCAGATTCCTAATTTGTAATTGTTGAATGCCCATATAGTTCATAATGTATGGAAACTTCAACAGTTTCATAAATCTGTGAAAATCATGCTGCTAATTGTTGCCTCTCTTTATTGCTTCTCACTAATTTGGATTTTTAGAAGCAAAGTGATTATAATAAACCCTGCTGGGTTCATAGCAGACCATCACATAAGCTTCTTTAACTTAGCACATGTGCATAATCAGCAAAGCAGTGATTCTAAGATGTGAGACTGCCTTACATTCACTGGGTAAGAAGATGGGTCCATACATCTGGTATCACCTATGACTGGCAGTAGCTCTTCAGGGGGTCCAGCAAAGGCATGGGCTATTATGCTAGCTAAGACCCAAAAGAAAGGCTAGACATGGAGAAAGAGGCTTTTGAAAGGCTTTCAACGCTTCAGAATGGACTCTCCAAAACTTTCCTTAGTGAAAGATTGCAGGGGGATGAAAGAATGGCCAAGAGAAAGTGGAATGGAGAGTAGAATGTGAAGAAGAAGAAGAAGAAGAAGAAGAAGAAGAAGAAGAAGAAGAAGAAGAAGAAGAAGAAGAAGAAGAAGAAGAAGAAGAAGAAGCCATCTCACTGGGTGGCTCCCAACAGAATAGTAAAAACATGATAAAACATCAAATGTTCAAAACTTACCTGAACAGGGCTGCCATCAGATGTCTTCTAAAAGTCAGGTGGTTCTTTATTTCCTTGACATCTGACAGGCTGGGCGCCACCACCCAGAAGGCCTTCTGCCTGGTTCCCTGTAACCTCGCTTCTTGTAGTAACCTGTAACCTGTAACCCTCAGAGGAGGACCTCAGTGTCCGGATGGACAATGGGGGCGGAGATGCTCCTTCAGGTATACAGGGCCAAGGCTGTTTAGGGGGCAAAATAAGGCCCGGGGGCTTGATCTGGCCCTATCACCTTCTAAATCCAGCCTGCGGATGGTCCGGGAATCAGCATGTTTTTACATGAGTAGAATGTGTGCTTTTATTTAAAATGCATCTCTGGGTTATTTGTGGGGCATAGGAATCCGTTCATCTCTCCCCCCCCCAAAAAAAACAATAGTCCAGCCCCCCACAAGGTCTGAGGGACAGTGGACCGGCACCCTGCTGCAAAAGTTTGCTGACCCCTGGTTTAGGGTTTTAAAGGTCAGCACCAACACTTTGAATTGTGCTCGGAAACATACTGGGAGCCAATTCCTCAATATGTCCTCCTACCTAATCATGAATTTTCACGGGGAAAACTTCAGCAGAATCTTTTGCTGAAGCAAAACCCCAGCATCTGAAATGCCAGAATAATATATGTAGGATCTTCAAACTCAAGACAAAATAACAGGATAAGAATTCCCCTACCTAAAGATAATGGGGACATTGTTCATGATAATGCCAGCTATAAAACTGACTTGCACTTTACAGCCATCTCTCTTTTCTGTGGTTGACAGTGTTTCACACTCTTGCTCCTGCCTTTCTCGCTATAAAAAATGAACAGCATTTGTTAATGAGAGCTCCTGTCGGAAAACTTGATTCACTGTCGAGGGTGCCACTTTTCCGCTCAGAAAGATGTTGTGAAGTTGCTATTAGCAGAAGATTTTTTTTTTTAAAAAAAAATCTGTTGGTCTTTAAGAACTTGCCATTTGAGTAAGGCTTGTAGTGGAAGTAGCAAATGTAAAAAAATGTTCGGCTTCTGAAATGCGACTCATGCTCAGAACTGCTTCTCACAGGGAAGACATCGGTGGATTCAACACCACACATCTGCAATGGGGTCCTAGCCCCAAGCTATTGTTCACTGCAATAATTAAGGGGTGTATGATCTAAGAAGAGAAACTCAGGAGTCCCTGGAATGTCACCAAGGTACTGGGAAGAAGCTCTTGGATCACAAGTTGTTCCTATGAAATCATCAGTTTAGAGTCAGTTTTTGGGAAGGCCCAATTTTCTTATGGCACGGTGCTCAACATCAGATTGATGCCTGATAGAAATGGATCCAGGTGACATCACTTATTTTGGAGGGTTCATAATTCTATGGTAGCTACCAAAGCACCTTTCCTAAAGAGAGAACACTAGCCATTGGGCAATATCTTCTACCCTCTCATAGATCAAGGTATGTTTTTGACAGCAGTACAATGCTCTCTCGCTGATATGTAGAGATAAGCAGGGGGTCATCAGATCATTTAGGAGCATTTTGTTTCCTGACACATTTTACATTGTAGTGTATAATTATATCATTTCTAGACTACTCTTTAGCACATCCAGGTGTTTTCCAACAATGCAAAAAAATGCAATCAGATCAATGATGAAATCAATTAAATTCAGCTTTCAATAAGAACAGCAACTTGAGAATACTAAAGCTGAAACTTACTAATTTTCTCCCCATGTCTGGAAGGATGAGATGATTTCTTGTTCTCGAATAAATATTATATCTGTACCTACAGGGAATGGACATTCCATAGACAAGGGGCCACAACAGAAAAACTTTTTCATGTTTTACTATGTTGCATGCCATGCCCACCAACAGGATGATGAAAAGAGCCCTATTACTGACTGTAGGGCCCAGGGCAGATTCAACGAATAGTTGGGCCCAAGGCACTTCAACGAATAGTTGGATGCCAGGCTGTCATTAGAAAAAAAAAAGTGATGTCCATTAGTGCAGCTGTACTTTTCAGAAGCACTGTAAGAAAAGAAACCTTAAGTGCTTAGTAGTCAATCTATTTGCTGTCCTAATCAATTTTGAATAGTTTTATTAGAGAGGCTTTTATTTTTATTAGGGAGGCAATTTTCTGGAAATCTCAATGCTTATTCTCATGGATTTTTCCTAATTCCCATTTTGCTCAGCAAAAAGCAAGTTTTCCCCCCTGGCTCTGCTAAATTTTCATATATTATATGCCTTGTTATACACATATTATTATGTGCATATTATACACAAATGCACTGCATGTTTCGTAGAGGAAGAAGCACATAAATCCATGCGTACAACAATGCATATAACTGTCTATAAATACTTATCTAGCCATACCTATAAAATTATAGTTCAGAAATATAGCACCACATGAGACTTGGCTCTTTTATGTGTATGATAATATGCATATTTTGCATATAATTTTGCATAAAGTTAGTTGACTGGTTGTTGCTTTTAACTACAATGTAAAATGCAGGAGCAACTTAATGCAATAGGGAATAAAATGCAGGCAAAGCTTGACCAGGGCAGGACTGCCAAAATCCATCTGTTTAAAAGATTCCTCTTCCATTCCTACATAGATGTTATTGTTTGAACACTGATTGCACCAACATAAAAATATGAAGAAGTGGGCATGCACACGAAAACTCATACCTATGACAAACTTAGTTGGTCTCTAAGGTGCTACTGGAAGGATTTTTTATTTTTATTTTTGTAAAAATATGAAATGGGCATAGAATAGCTTACACCACAATGGATTTATTACAAATACACACACTTCACATAACACAAGCTGCACTTTACATAACAAAAATGCTTTTAAAAAATGAATGATCCACATTGGCATGAATAACATTTGATTCTGCAAAGAATGCTGTTTATTTACTTTAAATGAATCCATCAAGTTCACACTGTAGAGATAGCAAAGTGAGCTACACACACACACACACACACACACACACCATTCATTTAGTGCCATTATTGAAGACCCAATACTATTTTCTACACGGCAGGCCAATTTCAAAACTTTGTTAAAATCTGCCCCTCTGTAGTAAGTGCTTTCCTTGTTTTTCCGACCCTCGGGCCTAATAGGCAATTGGGAAATGCATGAAATAAAATGCACTTTGCGTTTGTTTGAGGGCTTTATTAGTAATGTGAAATATCTGTCCTTTTATTTCCACTTGCACATGCTTCCCATTTGAGATTTATTTATTTATTTTTTACCAATTTCCACAATTTAAAC
This sequence comes from Zootoca vivipara, assembly GCF_963506605.1. Classification (NCBI taxonomy): domain Eukaryota; kingdom Metazoa; phylum Chordata; class Lepidosauria; order Squamata; family Lacertidae; genus Zootoca; species Zootoca vivipara. The sequence goes on along the minus strand of NC_083285.1, from coordinate 25,251,144 downwards.
TGGAATTCAAGAAAAACGAAATGCCAGAGCGAAGCAAACCCCTGGAATAATTATGAAATGGAACAACAGGCAAAAGAAGTGCCTTATACTGAGTCAGACTATTGGTCCATCTTGCTCTGTGTGGTCTGTAGTTATTGGCAGCAGCTCTTCAAGGTCGTAATTTTATGCAGGATGGCCACTAATATTGGCCAGTATCAGAACCATGTTTTGCATCTCCACAAAGACCTCAATTAGGGCTGTGCCACAGGGATCAAGATCCAGTGCTTTGTAGCAGCCCTACTCAAACCTGGGCCAAGCTGGGGGCTGAGTGGTCTCAGCCTGGATCTGGGCCCTGAACCCGTATTTTTTGGGGGGGGGGTTGCACAGTCATGTGGCCAGGAGGGGGGGAGGGAGAAGGAGAAATGCTTTTCCTTCTCCCCATTTCCAGCTGTGTGTTTAATCAAGGTTTAAAACCCAAATTAAACATGTAGTCAGGGGGGTGTAAGAAGGAAAGACCACATAAATGTGCAAGTCCCCCCCCCCCAATATTAGTCCAAGATTTGAGCTGGGTCAGCCCCACATCAATCTGGGTTGAATCTTTCTCAGACAGGTTGAATCAGTGCTTATTCATGATAACTGACTAGATGAACGTCATCCAATTTAAACTTGATCCAGGCAAGATTGTAATGCTGTTAGTGGGTAGCATGCGACCAGCTTTGGTGGGGTCACACTCCCTCTAAAGGAGTGTATTCATAGTTGGGGGGGGGGTGTTTCTTAAATACATTGGTGTCACTTGAGGTAAATATATTAAATCTGGATAGGTCAGTCAGTTGGTTGGAGAGTGATGCTGATAATGCCAAGGTTGCAGGTTCAGTCCCTATGTCACCCAATTCACCGGGGTCTAGGACCTATGAATGCATAAGCTCTTATGCTGCCTGGGACCTTGATGCTGAAAGCTATGCATGCCAGCTGTGGCTGCAAGAGTTGGTAAAAACATTAAAAGGGGTTTTACAGGTATGTTCAAAGGGAGAGGAAGGAAACGGTAGTTCTTCCGCTCAGTAACGATATCATTGGAAGCCATAGGAGTGCTTGCAGGTTTCCCACAGGCATCTGGTTGGTCATAGAATCATAGAATTGGAAGAGACCACAAGGGCCATCCAGTCCAACCCCCTGCAGGAAACACCATCAAAGCATTCCTGACAGATGGCTGTCAAGCCTCTGCTTAAAGACCTCCAAAGGAGACTCCACCACATTTCTTGGCAGCAAATTCCACTGCCGAACAGCTCTTACTGTCAGGAAGTTCTTCCTAATGTTTAGGTGGAATCTTCTTTCTTGAAGTTTGAATCCATTGCTCCATGTCCGCTTCTCTGGAGCAGCAGAAAACAATCTTTCTCCCTCCTCCATATGACATCCTTTCATATATTTGAACATGGCTATCATATTGCCCCTTAACCTTCTCTTTTCTAGGCTAAACATACCCAGCTTCCTAAGCCGTTCCTCATAAGGCATTGTTTCCAGGCCTTTGACCATTTTCGTTGCCCTCTTCTGGACACGTTCCAGCTTGTCAGTATCCTTCTTGAACTGTGGTGCCCAGAACTGGACACAGTACTCCAGGTGAGATCTGACCAGAGCAGAATACAGTGGTACTATTACTTCCCTTGATCTAGATGCTATACTCCTATTGATGCAGCCCAGAATTGCATTGGCTTTTTTAGCTGCTGCATCATACTGTTGACTCATGTCAAGTTTGTGGTCTACCAAGACTCCTAGATCCTTTTCACATGTACTGCTCTCAAGCCAGGTGTCTCCCATCCTGTATTTGTGCCTTTCATTTTTTTTTTTTTGCCCAAGTGTAGTACTTTACATTTCTCCTTGTTAAAATTCATCTTGTTTGCTTTGGCCCAGTTGCTTATTCTGTTAAGGTCATTTTGAAGTGTGATCCTGTCCTCTGGGGTATTAGCCACCCCTCCCAATTTGGTGTCGTCTGCAAACTTGCTCAGGATGCCCTCAAGCCCATCATCCAAGTCGTTTATAAAGATGTTGGTCATTCTTGAGAACTGAATGCTGGACTAGATGGGTCATTGGCCTGATCCAGTAAGCTCATATTCTGTTCTTCGTAAGGATGATGAAATATTAACAGGTACAAAGAGAAAGGGAGATATCCTATAAGCCGGTGCGACTGGTGAGAAATCAGGATTGTAGTTCAAGGTTGGTCAGGTAATACCTACCTATCTGCCTTAAATGAGTTCAAGTTCTAGGATTCCCAGTTGGTTAGAGCATGGTGCTGATAATGCAAAGTTCACAGGTTTGATTCCCATATGGGACAACTGCATAACCCTGAATTGCAGGGGGTGGAGTAGATGATCCCCAGGGTCCCTTCCAACTCTATGGTTCTGTGAGATATCTGGGAGGTGACCTTGGCAACGCAGAGTGCCTTCCACCAGCTTAGATTTGTGGCCCTATGTGGACAGACAAGGTGGCTACAGTAAACTATACTCTAATGACATCTTGATTGGACTATTGCAATGTGCTTTAATTGGCACTGCCCTTGGGAATGGGGAAATACCCAAATTGGTATCTGTTTTATTTGCCAATTTTAGCAAAAAAAAAATTAAACTCAATTTGTTTTGAAATGCTTCTTTTTCGAAAACAAAGTTTAGTAGAATCTGACTGATCTTTCAGAATGGGAAAGCCAATACTATCACCTCATGTAGCAGTTGCCACGAGGGAAGAGACATGTAGTGCAACAGCTACCACAACATGCCAAATCTTATAGTCATTTCTCACTTTTCAGCAAATTAGCAGTTACAGCACAGTGCCTGCAGCTATCACACTCTGAGCTGTGATCTCATTAGCTCTCACAAGCTAAGTGGCATCTAGTTTGCTCAGTATTTAAATGGATGAACTGCAAAGAAAATGCAGGGTTTGGCAAAAGCTATCACTGATTATGTAGCTATCATTGTTGCCCATGAGTTAGAAGTGTAAGTCTTCAGCTGTGGAGCCATTTCCTCCTCCTATTAAAAATTCCTTCTGTTATAATTTACAGTATGGAAGCCACCAGATGCAATGAGCTTCAAAGGATAATTCAAGGCTCATCTGTCCTGATGCACTTCCCCTGACTCTTTAATGTGTTTTTAAAGCTGCTATGTTTTTGCCTTTCTGGGATTTTACTGTATTATGTGCTATTGTAAGTATTGTTTCATTTTAGAGTCATAGTTTGAGGTATGTTGTGTTATGTTAGTTTTCTTTTGTAAACCACTTGGAGATTGCTTTGTGGTGCATATATATGGTGAAGATATATTAAGTAGTGCATAAATATATGAATGAAATTAATATAATTATAAATATATAAATATAATTTATAGACTACTGTAATTGTACAATGTGATCCTGCAGAACAGAAGAAACAAAAGCAAATTGCTTTCCCAAAGGGTTTTGAACCTAAATTTTAAGTCCTGGATACAACAGAAGTCTTGTCTCAGGAACCAGGCAAGAAGGGCGGCAAGGCAGGGCAAGGCAAAAGTCATCAGCTTTGCAAGAGATTAATGTGTGGGTTCAGGACCATGGATAGTGCTCCTGTTATAGCAAGGTCCTGGAGCAACTAACAGAATTTTATAGCAGAACAAGGTAATCATTGTCTGGTGACCTCACCCTACTGAGTACTAAATCTGGGCTAATTAGAGGACCGGGGCTTTCTGCAGCAGCCATTGACTCCTTTGCAACAATCTCAGTAGGGCTTTCTTGATCCTCCAAGGAGTCTGTGGACCAGCCATCAGAATCTGGTGGGAGAGGTAATTCTTTGAGGCTTGGGGAATGGAAAGTGGGTCCTGCTGCCTATGGACCCACACAAGATGAACCAGAGAATTGATCTATTGTCTTCTTCAAGCTGCTGCTACTGAAGGACTCTTGTTTTAAAAACATCTTCCAAAGAAATGCTGCATTGAAAGATTGAAAGTTATGTCGCATCTATGGCTGCTTCTGCTCTGTTCCACCTTGAGTCCATTCTCTCTCCCTCCCCTCTTCTTCGTCCTTCCTGACAAAACAAACAGGGACTTCACTAGCTTTTTCCAGTGTGACAGAGCTTGCTCTGACCCTTTCTAGGATCAGCCAATTCAAAGACATCCTGTGCATCTCATTGAAATCAGGACACTCGAGACAATCACTGAGTGCAACTGCACCAAGATCCTTTTTTTAAAAAAATGGTATTTATTTATTTTTTCCCATCACCAAACCTGAACATTGTTCTTCATGCTTGTATACATATACATATACATACATATACATACACATATACATTTATGTTTGTTTGTTACAATTTTTCGTATCGTATTTCTAATCCTCCTTTCCCAGAGAAAAAAAGGGAAAGGAGGAAAAAAAGAGTAAATTTTATCTTTGGACTTCCTGTTATCTCCATCAGCATACTCTCCTCTTTTTGTCGCAGAGTGTATATTCAATCCATGCTATCTCTGTTCTTACATATCGTTTGACACTCCTATTTCTTAAGGAAACTGATTTCTGCAAATCCAAACAGATTTTTTCCCTTTTTTACTCAAACGCTATCATAGAAATTTTGTTCTCAGTATATTTTCTAACATATTTCTTGTACCTGTCCCATTTTTTTAGAAATTCTTCTTTAACTGCACTAAGATCCTGCTTTGGAGCTTCTTATATGCATCTGGTTGGCCACTGTGAGAACATGAAGCTGGACTAGATGGGCCATTGGCCTGATCCAGCAGGCTCTTCTTACATTCTTAAGGTCACTGCCAGAGCATTTACCACTGGCACCACCATCACCATTCCCAAATCCTGTAGCATTATATTGGGTGAGTTCACACATTCAATTGCCAATCAGCAAATATTAAATAAAGCAGGCAATGTGTTCTCCTACATTTATGACATGATGATGAGCCTTATGTCCTTGTACTTCGCATATAGGACTTCTTAGCAGTTCCATGGTCAAGGAAAATGACTTCTCCCTTTGCCACCAGAAAATTATATTCAGAACTACAAGCCTTTCATGTCCTGAGTCTAATGAAAAGACATCAAACCACATTCAATCATCTGTGGAAAAGAAATGTAATGTGTCTGATTCATTGCCAAATATTAACTGTCCTAAGTAAAGGCCATTGGGAAAAGAAAGATACTTTTATCTTGTTATTGCAGCATATGGTTTTATTTTTTTTATTACTTATTAGTTTCACAGTAAATTTAGCATTTATGGAAATGAAGAATGAAACAATCCCGAAAGGGGAAAAACATTGTGCAGAGCTTTCCAAATAGTTTGCTTTGGATAAGTCAGCTGAAGAACCTCCTTGTTGGATATATCAGACCTGTTCCTAGAGCCTTAAACTCACAATGGAAGTCTTGACTCTACAATGACTCACAGTACTCCAGATGTCAATATGAAATTCAGAGGTGGATAATTCCTCTCTCTATACACTGCAGCAGAGGAGGGCCTGAGGCTGCATTCAAGTAGCAGTTTGTTCCATTTTCCCAGTGTCTCCCTAGGTGTTAAATTCTGCATTATGTCTGTGCTTTCGCACAAAATAGAAGTCGCTTTCAGAAATCTAGCAAAATATAGTTAAAGTTCAGTGCTCATTTCTGTGTTAATTGCTTCCAGGGAAAATTCATTTGCAGCCCACTAAACCCAGAAAATCGCAAGAGTAAAGTGGCAAAATCTGGGGCAGTATAGCAGCACACAGTTCTTTCCTGGTTTTTTATGGGGGAATCATGGGGAAACAGAAGCACGCTTGTGTGGAAAGAGTTACAGGTAGGTAGCCGTGTTGGTCTGACGCAGTCGAAACAAGAAATATAAAATATTTCTTCCAGTAGCACCTTAGAGACCAACTAAGTTTGTCAGTGAGAGATTTTATTTTCTTGGGTTCCATGATCACTGCAGATGGTGACAGCAGTCACGAAATTAAAAGATGCCTGCTTCTTGGGAGAAAAGCAATGACAAACCTAGACAGCATCTTAAAAAGCAGAGACATCACCTTGCCAACAAAGGTCCGTATAGTTAAAGCTATGGTTTTCCCAGTAGTGATGTATGGAAGTGAGAGTGGGACCATAAAGGAGGCTGATCGCTGAAGAATAGATGCTTTTGAATTATGGTGCTGGAGGAGACTCTTGAGAGTCCCATGGACTGCTAGAAGATCAAACCTATCCATTCTGAAGGAAATCAGCCCTGAGTGCTCACTGGAAGGACAGATCGTGAAGCTGAGGCTCTAATACTTTGGCCACCTCATGAGAAGAGAAGACTCCCTAGAAAAGACCCTAATTTTGGGAAAGATGGAGGGCACTAGGAGAAGGGGACAACAGAGGATGAGATGGTTGGACAGTGTTCTCGAAGCTACCAACATGAGTCTGACCAAACTGTGGGAGGCAGTGCAAGACAGGAGTGCCTGGTGTGCTATGGTCCATGGGGTCACAAAAAGTTGAACACGACCAAACGACTAAACAACAACAACAAGTTTGTCATTGGTATGAGCTTTCGTGTGCATGCACACTTCTTCAGAATGGCTTTATTTTTTATTTTTTGTGTGGAAAGAGTTGGGGAACCCTGATGCTGTCCAATGACATTTGCTATTGTGGGGTTGATGAAATTTAGTATGACATGCCAATATTATCGGTCAAAAGGCCACAGGTCCATAATGCAACAGGTACTGCAGTGTGAAAGGAATGTAAGAAAACAGGACAGAAGCACTAGCAGGGTTCTGTCTTGGGCCCAGTCTTATTCAACTTCTTTATCAATGACTTGGATGATGGGCTTGAGGGCATCCTGATCAAGTTAGCAGATGACACCAAATTGGGAGGGGTGGCTAATACCCCAGAGGACAGGATCACACTTCAAAATGACCTTAACAGATTAGACAACTGGGCCAAAGCAAACAAGATGAATTTTAACAAGGAGAAATGTAAAGTACTACACTTGGGCAAAAAAAAAAAATGAAAGGCACAAATAAAGGATGGGAGACACCTGGCTTGAGAGCAGTACATGTGAAAAGGATCTAGGAGTCTTGGTAGACCACAAACTTGACATGAGTCAATAGTGTGATACAGCAGCTAAAAAAGCCAATGCAATTCTGGGCTGCATCAATAGGAGTATAGCATCTAGATCAAGGGAAGTAATAGTACCACTGTATTCTGCTCTGGTCAGACCTCACCTGGAGTACTATGTCCAGTTCTGGGCACCACAGTTCAAGAAGGATACTGACAAGCTGGAACGTGTCCAGAAGAGGGCAACGAAAATGGTCAAAGGCCTGGAAACGATGCCTTATGAGGAACGGCTTAGGGAGCTGGGTATGTTTAGCCTGGAGAAGATTGTTTTCTGCTGCTCCAGAGAAGCGGACACAGAGCAATGGATTCAAACTTCAAGAAAGAAGATTCCACCTAAACATTAGGAAGAACTTCCTGACAGTAAGAGCTGTTCGGCAGTGGAATTTGCTGCCAAGAAATGTGGTGGAGTCTCCTTTGGAGGTCTTTAAGCAGAGGCTTGACAGCCATCTGTCAGGAATGCTTTGATGGTGTTTCCTGCAGGGGGTTGGACTGGATGGCCCTTGTGGTCTCTTCCAATTCTATGATTCTATGACCAACCAGATGCCTGTGGGAAACCTGCAAGCACTCCTATGGCTTCCAATGATATCGTTACTGAGCGGAAGAACTACCGTTTCCTTCCTCTCCCTTTGAACATGTCAAGAATGCTTTGATGGTGTGGGGTTGGACTGGATGGCCCTTGTGATCTCTTCCAACTCTATGATTCTATGATAATCAGGAAAACAAATGGAATATTCACCACTTCTGAATGCACCCTGAGATTCTTTGTTTGCAAACACACATTGTGCGCGCGCACACACACACACACACACACTATTAACATTTTCTACCTAATATTTTATATATTTTATCATGAATGAAACAACTCATATTGAAATAATACTGAAGTTTCTCTTATTACTGAATGCCAATGGGTTATGAACATACAGTACCATGTATCAGTTTGGCTATTCTATCTGTCCAGTGCTTCTTCTAAGTGGGACCAGGGTGAGAATAAGCTCTTAGTGCTCATATTTGTAGTCTCAATAGCTCAGGCAAGGAGAGATTAGTCTAAGAATCTGAGCTGGAGAGAAAGAGGGAGGAGGGATTTCTCCCCATGGTGTATCATCTGTCGAAAAGTACGTGTCAATACTGTCTTGATTGTTGTATTGATCTGCTAATAATGTGGGTGTAGATTGAAATTAATGACACAGAGAATTCTTCAATATGCAATTACAATAATTTCCCCTGAGCTGTTTTCATTTCCCTATATCTATCGTTTTCTTTTAATAAATCCTCCCCTGATGTCTCTCCAACAACATCTCAATTTGTATGACTGAACACTTCACATGGAGCGCTCGGCTAGCACAGATGTCCTGCAACCTCTGAAAAAAAACATATTGAAAAGGGAGGGAGGTTTTCGAAATCAAGACCACATGCCACACCCTCCAGACAATACAAAGTCTGCAAAATTAATTATCCCAAGTTTTTGCGGAGCACTTGGTCTGAGAATTCCATACATGTGAAAGGATTCCTTGAGTAAGAAATATGCCAAACTGGAGACAAATGTGAACATGGGCATTCATGCTAGGCTATTTGGGGGTAGGAAGAACTAACTGGGATTTGTTTCCCACATCATTCTCTCCAAATACAGTCACAATAGAGCTCTTCCTCCAACCTCTCCCCACTCTGGTGTTTCTTCTCCCTTCTCCCATCATGCCACACTGGTGCTGTGGTTGCATTAATTTGTCTGAAGCATATTATTTTATTTTACTTATTTTATTTTTCGGTAGCTGGATCACTGAGGCACCATTTCACACTTCAGTTGCCCACACTTCTATTCATGCTTCTTTGTATTTATCAACTTCACCTCTGACAAGCTGAAAATCACTCTGAGGCACCCTGCCTCATATTGGGAATTTGGATTCCTCTCAATTTGATCGACAACCTTTACTTCCTTCTCCCTCTGTCTCCATTGTCTTGATGCATTTCCAGTGGACTCCACCCAGCAATGCCTTTAAATCGCCAAGCAAGTCTTCCCTTTTGGCATTCTTTTTCAATTTGACCTGACACTAAGGATCCTCACTCTCCTTCCTTGTGTTTCATACAGAGAATAAGGAATGAAAGATATAACTCTCCCTCCCTCCCTCCAATTTTCCATGCATCACTTTTCACCTTTTCTACTCACTATGAGCGCATATATTTAATGATTAAATTGTTCAGTTTCTGTTAATTGGTTCTCATGGGAAACTTACAGATTCTTGCTTCACACAATTAACTCAAGGCAGTGTCAATTTACTCTTGGCAGAAAGCCAAGGTCTGCCTGACCTGGAAACTACTCTCTGATTGGTTAATGATCAGCACTGAACTCTGTTATCTAGGAATGCTAGCACAGTTGTTTCTTGTTGGGTGTTAGGAGTAGGAGTGCTGCGTGTGGTTGGAGAGAGAGAGACAGAGAGGATTTATTTTGCTTTGTGTTGTATGCAGAAACTCTGCTGCTTTTATTTTCTTTTAATAAATCCTGTAAATAGTTATTCTGCGTCTCGCCGACTAGTCATTTCCACCTCAACTAGCTTCTGCGCTGTGCAGGAAAACTCTGCTACGTTTGGGCTAAAGCCACTAGAGCTATGCCTGACACTTCAAAATTCTAAGATAAATTGCCCTTTTGTTTACCTTCTGAATAAAGCTCTGGAAAAGCTAGTATCTCATCTCTGTTGTTTTCGCAAGTGTCTTGCAAAGGTACCAGACAGGAACCCCAAATTATTCACACTATACTCCTGTGTAGGTTGGTAAATGCAATAATTACGGAACTAATTCTATTGGATAGGCAGCAGCGCACCTTCTTTTATCCGATTTTGTGTTTCCCTTTATCTGTTGGTGGCACTGAATGGTTTCAGCTTGTGCTGTTTGTTTTGTTCTGGTGTATTTGCTCTTCTGTTGTGTCATTTGATTACTTTTGCAAGAAAGTCAGGTGAAAGGAATAAGCTTATCTCAAGCTAAGATGGTATCATTTAGAAATCGCAGTCCTTCATTGAATCCACCAAGCCATGCTCAGTAGAGCTCATGCAGGAATCCCAAACCACTAAGCCCCACTTCAGTGGAAGGAATTTGCTGAGCTTGGTAGGTTGCCCTCTTTATTAGCTGTTAGTTAAAAAACGGTGATGAATTTGTTGACCATGTCGGCTCTATTTCTCCCACAGAGTAAAAGCTTTCTGAAACACGGTCAGGAACAGTCACAGCGAAGGCTTGACAGTTCACAGACAAAGAGTTGCCTTTAAAAGCAACTCTTGAGTAGTGAGCTGAAAGGCCACACAGTATGTCTTTTTTTTTATTAAAAAAAAACATGAAACGGAGGCAAATGAGTACACAGCTATCAAAATAATTCTTTTGAGATTATGCCTCATTCATCTGGCTCACCTTCACGCTGCTGGCATTACAAATGTCGCATTCCTATGTTTCAAGTACCCTCCTATGTAAGGTTCTTGTTTCAATGGAAGTGATTTAAATGGATAGGGAGACATCAAGGCTTATTCTCAGTGGGAATGGTCTGGGAACGAGGTTCCATTCATTTTAACTCGGGGAGCTTATATGTGGCAAATTCTCCACTCATAGCAAGAGTGAGAGATAAGGCCCAGGAGAACAATTCTTACAATTCTCTTCATAAAAAAGGAAAGCTTATTATCTCCCAGCTTCTCTTCTTTTGATCCTCTTATGCTTCGTCGGATCAGGTATGGCATACCGCTATGTCTGTCTGGTGATCTTCATCCTCAGTTGCCTCTGAAATCCCTCTGACATGCCCAAAGACTCAGCTGCCCCCTGGTAACCTCAGCTGACCTGCAGGGTCAGGAAGGAAATTCAGAAGAAACCCAAGTGTGTAAGAATCATGGTAGTTCATTCACAGCTATCGCTAGGAAAGGGTCGGAGTGCATTTTGAGATAACCCCTTAGGCAACAGGCAATGGTCTTGAAAAGGACTCCTTTTAGCCTGCATTAGGTCAGTACTTGAAACTATATTGAGGTCATCAAGATCATAGATTTGTAGAGATGGAAGGGACCATGAGGGTCATCTAGTCCAACCCCCTGCAGTGCAGGAATCCATCGGCCAACGTGGGGCTTAAACCCATGATTGTGAAGAGTCCCATGCTCTACAGACTGACCTATCTCCATTCAACTAGCATAGAATCACATGCTTTGTGGCCTGAACCTTCATTCTGCTTCTTCTTGATCCACATGGAAATTTGAATGTATGTCCATTTATTCTAATGTATATTTTTATACACATTTTTGCCTACCATATGCATTTTTGCAAGCATTCCCTCCCCCCAGCAGAATGCTTTTTTTTTACATTATGTTCACATTTATGCACAATATACATTTTTTCTGTGCCCCCATATGCACATTGTTATTCACAGTATTTCGTTGACGAATTGCACCAAAAAATTCACAGACATGTGAATTTCAAATGACAGCTGTTTCAGTTCGCAGCATACAGGAATTATGAATTTGGTTTAAGGAGTGTGAGTTTGGTAGGGTAACACTAAAACTGCACTTTCTTTGTAGTTTAACCCTAAATCTCTCTAAGGTGGAGGATTCCAGATCTCTTAGGGGCATCACTAAGTTTGTCCACAACTCTCCACTGAAAATTCCACAGGAAATCCTTAAGCAGGCAGTAAGATAATTGGTTAAATCAAATTAGAATGCAATATACTCATTCTCTCTGTGACATGAATATAGCTGTACTAGTTCATAATTCTTAGATTAAGAATTTTCATCACAACACAAGCAAGAAGGCTCAGTATAAATAGATTGCGTGGCATGTGCAGCCATGTACTCATGCTCGATTTGTCAAGTGTACACAGAAGGTGGAAGTAAATATCTTTGGTATTAATAGCTCTGTTGCTAGGCTGGTGAGTCCAAACATGTCAGGCCTATGTTATTTATACTGTTCAAATGCTTGCCACAATATGCGCCTGAAAGCCTCTGAATAAATTTCAAACACAATCGTTCCAAGAACAGAACCTTTTGTAAAAGAAATGTGGTTTGTGGAAACCAATTTATTGCCCTTTCAGCAGTAAAGGCATTCCAATAGAGTGTTTTCAAGCAGCTTCTAAATGCGAGAACAGTGATACTCAGGAAATGGGACCAAACACTCACTTCGTCTGAGAGATGGTATTGTATGATTAAATTTATGTAATGTGTGGCATTGAGCTCGGGAATGTGCAACACTGACCACAATTCTGGGATTAATATGCTGATTCCAGTTCTTTCATTATTAGGGCTGAAATGCATATTATATTAAGCATGCGGTTTCAAAACATAATGAGGGCACCTCGCTTTACAAAAAGCAGACACATGAGGTCTCAATCCAGATTGTCACTGCATCGTGTAGAGAGAGGTGTTTAACCTTTGTCCTTGCACCTTTCCCCCTGGACAATTTCCCCTGAAGTTTCAATTTGCACTCAAAGATGCTATTTGCTACAAATACCACCTTCAGAAGCATGGCAGAATGAACACAGTGGGTGGGGGATTAAACTTCCCTCCCTCTCAGAGGTCTGGATTTTACTAACAGCAGTCAGATTTCCAGCACAATTCCCTTCGTGGGGTTGTGTTAGGGCCTGGCTGTATATTCAGTTATTAAAAAATCAGAGTTAAAGCCATCTCATAACGACTCAAGCTCCACAAAGATGAGAAACTGGAAGTGAAAGCTGTGATCAGCAAAGATGTTGCCCAGTGTCACAAATTGTGCTCGCTTACAATTTAGCCTCAGTGCTGGATTTACTCCCAAAGTATGCAAATGGAAGTTTACGGCTTCAGATTACAAGAGGCCTCTAAATACAAAGGCATTACTTTATTTCTTTATTTACATAAATGGGTCTACATAAATGTTACATAAGGAGTTGCATAAATGGTTAAAAAATCAACAGGGTAAACAGATGTCACTGTTATGCACTAATAATAATAATAATAATAATAATAATAATAATAATAATAATAATATATTTATTTCCCCAGCCACTCTGGGTGACTTCCAACAAAAGATGAAAAATACAATAAAACATCAGTCATTAAAAACTTCCAAGAACAACCTTCAGATGTCTTCTAAATGTCAGGTAGTTGTTTATTTCTTTTGACATCTGATGGGAGGGCGTTCCACAGGGCGGGTGCCACTACTGAGAAGGCCCTCTGCCTGGTTCCCTGTAACTTCGCTTCTTGCAGGGAGAGAACCACCAGAAGGCCCTCAGAGATGGACCTCAGTGTCCGGGATGAATGATGGGGGTGGAGATGCTCCTTCAAGTATACTGGGCTGGGGCCGTTTAGGGCTTTAAAGGTCAGCACCAACACTTTGAATTGTGCTCGGAAATGTACTGGGAGCCAATGGCAAAATATATTGATTGTTTACACAATTATTTGTTGTGTTTGTGAATCTGCACAGAAATAACTAGAATTTATAATGCTATAATGCAGTTATATAATGTACTAGGGGCAGCAGCCCTGCTTGCTCTTGTCATTCTCTCCACATTAACCAACTAGAACTTTCCATTCCCACCCCAGGCAGCTAATAAGCTCATTTTCATCTTCACAACCCCATTATGAAGCCTGTTCTCTCTAGTCTATTCTGCAGCCCCACTTTGACCTCTGTTTCCACCTTCACTCCCATGTTCATGTCTCATCCCTCTCCTTTTGTGCACTCTCCCTCTGCGAGACTTGTGCACCTCCAAACTACGATTTCAGCCTTGAAGTGCGCAAAGGGGCTGTTCATTTTTCCCTCTTCAGAGATACAAAATAAAAATAAATGAATAAATAAATAAGCAAACAGTATTAAAATTAAAGCAAGGGACGTGGGTGGTGCTGTGGGTTAAACCACAGAGCCTCTTGGGCTTGCTGATCGGAAGGTCGGCGGTTCGAATCCCCGCAACGGGGTGAACTCCCGTTATTCAGTCCCAGCTTCTGCCAACCTAGCAGTTTGAAAGCACGCCAAAAAAAGTGCAAGTAAATAAATAGGGACCCAGGTGGCGCTGTGGGTTAAACCACAGTCTAGGGCTTGCTGATTGGAAGGTCGGCGGTTCGAATCCCTGCAACAGGGTGAGCTCCCGTTGCTCGGTCCCAGCTCCTGCCCACCTAGCAGTTTGAAAGCACATCAAAGTGCAAGTAGATAAATAGGGACCGCTCTGGTGGGAAGGTAAACGGCGTTTCCGTGCGCTGCTCTGGTTCGCCAGAAGCAGCTTTGTCATGCTGGCCACATGACCCGGAAGCTGTCTGCAGACAAACGCCGGCTCCCTTGGCCTATAGAGCGAGATGAGCACCGCAACCCCAGAGTCGGACACAACTGGACCTGATGGTCAAGGGCCCCTTTACCTTTACCTAGATAAATAGGTACCGCTTTGATGGGAAGGTAAATGGCATTTCCGTACGCTGCTCTGGTTTTGCCAGAAGCGGCTTAGTCATGCTGGCCACATAACCTGGAAAAACTGTCTGCGGACAAATGTACAGGCTCCCTCAGCCTGTAAAGCAAGTTGAGCAACGCAACCCCAGAGTTGTCTGGGGTTAACTGTCTTAACTGTCGGGGGTCCTTTACCTTTACCTTTACCTTAGAGACCAACTAAGTTTGTTCTGGGTTTGTACCTGTAGAAGTGTGCATGCACACGAAAGTTTATACCCAGAACAAACTTAGTTGGTCTCCAAGGTGCTACTGAACAATTTTATTCATTTATTTTGACTGCGTCAGACCAACATGGCTACCTACCTGAATCTCAAATCAACCCAATTCATTTCAGGATCTGGGATCCCTACACACAAATACATATTCGCTTTCCCTGTTAAAAAAACCACAGCAAACTTGCCTCAGTCCGAAATACGACAAGGCCCATGTTTCAAAGGAAATGTGTCATTTTTTTGTCGGTGGCAGAGCTGTATGTGAGTCAAGGAAAGAACAGAACTCTGAGAAAAGGCAGCAGGGTTGGAAAATGTAACCATGCTATGCACCCCAGCTCTATAAAAAGAATATTTATGACCATCAGTCAGGGGGCATGGTACCTCTGATGATTGCCCTGTTGCCTTGGTTGATGGACATAAATATTCTTTTACAGGTTTGTATTTATGTAGTGCTCAACTACGGTCTTCTAAAAATTTATTTGCTCCTCTGAATTATTGTTGCTGAATAAATAATTGTGAGTTAGCAAAAACTACAGACCAGGACTGTGCAAAAACATCTCAGGAAATAGTTTTCTGTCAACTTTTTTTTTGTGTGTGGGGGGGTGGTCTTTCAACTTTCAGCTTCTTCTGAATTATTGGACAATGCCAGTTATCTCATGCTGAATATTCAGCAAAGACACCTCCTTAAATTAGCCATCCATTAATTTTGGGTGCAAATGTGGGCCCAATTTCAATAGGTAAAGGTAAAGGTAAAGGGACCCCTGACCATTAGGTCCAGCCGTGACCAACTCTGGGGTTACGGCGCTCATCTCGCATTATTGGCCGAGGGAGCCAACGTACAGCTTCCAGGTCATGTGGCCAGCATGACTAAGCCACTTCTGGTGAACCAGAGCAGTGCACGGAAATGCCGTTTACCTTCCCGCTGTAGCGGTCCCTATTTATCTACTTGCACTTTGACGTGCTTTTGAACTGCTAGTTGGCAGGAGCTGGGACCGGGCAACAGGAGCTCACCCCGTCGCGAGGATTCGAACCGCCGATCTTCCAATCAGCAAGCCCAAGAGGCTCTGTGGTTTAACCCACAGCACCACCCGCGTCCCTTGCTTTAATTTTAATTTTAATACTGTTTGCTTATTTATTTATTTATTTATTATTATTTTGTATCTCTGAAGAGGGAAAAATGAACAGCCCCTTTGCGCACTTCAAGGCTGAAATCGTAGTTTGGAAGTGCACGAGTCTCGCAGAGGGGGCTGCACAAAAGGAGAGGGATGAGACATGAACATGGGAGTGAAGGTGGAAACAGAGGTCAAAGTGGGGCTGCAGAATAGACTAGAGAGAGCAGGCTTCATAATGGGGTTGTGAAGATGAAAATGAGTTTATTAGCTGCTTGGGGTGGGAATGGAAAGTTCTAGTTGGTTAATGTGGAGAGAATGACAAGAGCAAGCAGGGCTGCTGCCCCTAGTACATTATATAACTGCATTATAAATTCTAGTTATTTCTGTGCAGATTCACAAACACGACAAATAATTGTGTAAACAATCAATATATTTTGCCATTGGCTCCCAGTACATTTCCGAGCACAATTCAAAGTGTTGGTGATGACCTTTAAAGCCCTAAACGGCCTCAGCCCCCTAGTATACTTGAAGGAGCATCTCCAGCCCCATCGTTCAGCCCGGACATTGAGGCACCTATTTATCTACTTGCACTTTTTTTTGCGTGCTTTCGAACTGCTAGGTTGGCAGAAGCTGGGACTGAATAATGGGAGTTCACCCCATTGCGGGGATTCAAACTGCTGATCAGCAAGTCCAAGAGGCTCAGTGATTTAAACCACAGCACCACCCGCGTCCCTCTAGTAGCACCTTAGAGACCAACTATGTTTGTTCTTGGTATAAGCTTTCATGTGCAGATACCTTAAGAAGAACAAACCCAGAAGAAACATAGTTGGTCTCTAAGGTGCTACTGGACAATTTTTGGGTTGATTTGAGTTGATCCAGCATATGACTGGAGCAGGTTGAGACAGCCCTGAATTCCCTTGGCTTGGGTCCATCTGAAGTGATGAGGAGCAGACAGACAAGAGGTGTAGAAGTTGGTGTACACAGGTAGACTGTGCCAACGCACAGGCTTCTTCTCCTCCCAACCATTAGGGTTTTAATTGGGGTTTAATTAGTATATAAGGGGAGGGAGCACAGTTTGGGTGAGCTGTAAGGGGAAGGGGTTTGGTTTGGTCACATTTCAAGGGGAGCTGGGACAGTTGAGGGGAGTGAGGGATTGGGGTTGGTGACATGTTAAGGAAGAGGAAGACTGGGTTTGGTGAGGGGGTACTTACACATCAGTGTCCAATCGGCCCCAGTCAACCCAATCCCAATAGGCCAGGCATCCCCAAACTTCGGCCCTCCAGATGTTTTGGACTACAATTCCCATCTTCCCCGACCACGGGTCCTGTTAGCTAGGGATCATGGGAGTTGTAGGCCAAAACATCTGGAGGGCCGCAGTTTGGGGATGCCTGCAATAGGCAATAATGATGGGAGTTGTTGACTAGAAAGTAGATAGCTTAGCTATTCCTGCTACACACCATTTCCTCAGAGAAAACCCTTAGGAACCCAGTGGGTCCTATTTTTGGTCCTATTATTACAAGCCTGGTAGATGAAGGGAACGCTGTGGATGTAGCCTATCTTGATTTCAGCAAGGCCTTTGACAAGGTGCCCCATGATATTCTTGTAAAGAATCATAGAATCATAGAGTTGGAAGAGACCACAAGGGCCATCCAGTCCAACCCCCTGCCAAGCAGGAAACACCATCAAAGCATTCTTGGCATATGTCTGTCAAGCCTCTGCTTAAAGACCTCCAAAGAAGGAGACTCCACCATACTCCTTGGTAGCAAATTCCACTGCCGAACAGCTCTTACTGTCAGAAAGTTCTTCCTAATGTTTAGGTGGAATCTTCTTTCTTGTAGTTTGAATCCATTGCTCCATGTCCGCTTCTCTGGAGCAGCAGAAAACAATCTTTCTCCCTCCTCCATATGACATCCTTTCATATATTTGAACATGGCTATCATATCACCCCTTAACCTTCTCTTCTCCAGGCTAAACATACCCAGCTCCCTAAGCCGTTCCTCATAAGGCATAGTTTCCAGGCCTTTGACCATTTTGGTTGCCCTCTTCTGAACACGTTCCAGCTTGTCAGTATCCTTCTTGAACTGTGGTGCCCAGAACTGGACACAGTACTCCAGGTGAGGTCTGACCAGAGCAGAATAATACTATTACTTCCCTTGATCTAGATGCTATACTCCTATTGATGCAGCCCAGAATTGCATTGGCTTTTTAAGCTGCTGCATCACACTGCTGACTCATGTTAAGTTTGTGGTCTACCAAGACTCCTAGATCCTTTTCACATGTACTGCTCTCAAGCCAGGTGTCACCCATCCTGTATTTGTGCCTTTCATTTTTTTTGCCCAAGTGTAGTACCTTACATTTCTCCTTGTTAAAATTCATCTTGTTTGCTTTGGCCCAGTTGTCTAATCTGTTAAGGTCATTTTGAAGTGTGATCCTGTCCTCTGGGGTATTAGCCACCCCTCCCAATTTGGTGTCGTCTGCAAACTTGCTCAGGATGCCCTCAAGCCCATCATCCAAGTCATTGATAAAGATGTTGAATAAGACTGGGCCCAAGACAGAACCCTGTGGCACCCCACTAGTCACTACTCTCCAGGATGAGGAGGAGCCATTGATGAGCACCCTTTGGGTTCGGTCAGTCAGCCAG
Source organism: Zootoca vivipara (assembly GCF_963506605.1). Taxonomy (NCBI): domain Eukaryota; kingdom Metazoa; phylum Chordata; class Lepidosauria; order Squamata; family Lacertidae; genus Zootoca; species Zootoca vivipara. The sequence goes on along the minus strand of NC_083285.1, from coordinate 25,232,728 downwards.
TTACAAATCCACTGAATGGTAGCATTGTCTAGACCACATTTTACCAGCTTCCTTACAAGAATATCATGGGGCACCTTGTCAAAGGCCTTGCTGAAATCAAGATAGGCTACATCCACAGCGTTCCCTTCATCTACCAGGCTTGTAATTCTGTCAAAAAATGAGATCAGATTAGTCTGACATGACTTATTTTTCAGAAACCCATGCTGACTTTTAGTGATCACAGAGTTTCTTTCTAGGTGCTCACAGACTGTTTGCTTAATGATCTGCTCTAGAATCTTTCCTGGTATTCTATGACTATACACAGATGGGATTTCACATATTAAAATAACTCATATTAAAAACCTCTTTTAAAATTCAGCTAGCAAAGTAAGAAGGGGAAATATACAGTAGGTAAAATATAATAATGCATCAAAAACTTTCAGGTCAGGGGAAGAAAAGTTTCTTTCAAGCAATTATTCATTTTGTATAAACAAGTTCATTAAAATAAAATAAGCAAACTTATCTCCTCTGAGTCTAAGATTCGCAGGTGATGGCTGATCCTTTATTCATCAGTTGACTAATAATAAAAGCATTTTTAAAATGTTAAAACAGAGGGGGGGGGGACATCTGAATTTGTAAGTGCCAGAGGAACAGTTTCCACAATTTGTTAACAACCCAAGTGAAAACAATGTTAAATTATTCATTTAAAGTTAAAACCCAAATCATGTAGAGCTAGTTGGGCGGAGGACGGTTTCAAGGCATCATCTTCATGAGTGTCTGAAGATCACAGCTACAATTCTGATTATAGTTTTAGCCAGGGGATTATACCAGCTTTTATATTACAGAGGGAAACATTACATTTTATCTGTGGTACTGCTTTTACTGTTAGATGTAAAAAAAAAAGAAGAAGAATGGGAAAGGGGGCATTTTGTCGCACAGGCACCATTCAGGCAGATTTTAGTATAGTTAAAACCATTTTAATTAAGCAGGAATGATGCTTTTCATCTTCAAGTTCACAAAAAAAAGAAAGCATTGCCGTATTAACATCTATCCAACCAAGTTTTATTCATGGTAAATCCGTTGAAATTAACGGAGCTAAATTAGGCACATCCATTAATTTCAATGGGTATAACTATGTTCAATGCAACCTATTGTTATCCATCATACACCTTCCTGGATTGCATGTCTGTGCAAACTGAAGCTATCCACTGTTCAATAGATTTCTTTTTGTTTAACTTGAGAGATAACCTCATCCTCAAGGCTTCAGGAGGAGGAGAATAGATTAAATAGCAAATATATAGGATCCCAGCAGCATTACATTTAAAAGGATATTAAATCCCTCAGATGGTGGGTTGACTCTATGCAGTTCTAACAGGACAAATATAGCATATATATGAGACGGTATAAGAAACATGGGGCACAATGTTAATTTTAATGTTGCTTTAGGCCACTGAAGAAGGCCTTTGTGTTATTTGGATTATGTTGAAATATACTGCATAGGGTTTGGCCTATTAGGGATCTATGATTGGTGTTTTTGCATCTATGATCATTATTTTACTTTAATAAAGAATTCTGTATCTTAAAAAAACAACAACACCTACTCTTAACTCTGGTTTTGGTTTTAAATTGAACCTCACAACTCAAGTTTCCACCCATTTATAGATGACTTCCTAGACTACTTTTAGGCAGTTTCGTTCCATGAGTTCTGATTAATTCCAGGTATCCCTTTTCTGTCAATTTTAAAGAAGGATCAATGATTGCCTCTTTTCACCATAACTGAGAAGAATTAAGATTTATGGTTTCTTATATATCTTACTGTTGTGCCGAAACGACGGGGGGGGGGGAATGGGATTCTGAAGAATTGTTTGGGAAATGGAGAAGAAAATATTTGCAGCTTGAGAAAGCATTAAACCTTATGAAGTAGCAAAAGTAAACAGGCCTTATTTTGTTCACTAAGCCCGACCTTGGTGCTATGCCTCCTGATTATATATTCTATATATCAGAAAGTAGTTCTTTGAATTATGCCTCTGTGAGCCAATTAGAAAAACTACTTTCAAAACACATATGATGCACCGTTTCTCATTTAGTTGACCTTTTGGACAGCTAAGCTAATAGGCTTGACTCTACTATCAATGGATTAGCTCCATCACAACAAGTTTAAGAATCTTTTGAAAATGCTAATTTAAATTCAGCATTGAGGCAGGGTATGTAGGCGGGTAACTCCCATCTTTTGCAGGGGCTCAATTGGTACCAGCGCCTTCTGTCAAGAGTTTGGGTGTAACCTTTGACGCCTCCCTTTCCATGGAGGCGCAGGTTGCATCCACAGCAAAGGTGGCATTTTTCCATCTCCGCCGCATCAAGCAGTTGGTCCCTTACCTCTCTCGCCCCGATCTGGCCACAGTGATCCATGCGACGATCACCTCCAGGCTTGACTATTGTAACTCGCTCTACGCAGGGTTGCCCTTAAAGCTGACCCAGAAACTCCAGCGGGTGCAGAATGCCGCGGCGAGGCTCCTTACAGGGTCCCGGCCGCGGGATCACATTCATCCAGTGCTTTACCAGCTGCACTGGCTCCCGGTGGAGTACAGGATCAGGTTTAAGGTGCTGGTTTTGACCTTTAAAGCCCTATGCGACTTGGGACCCTCGTACCTACGGGACCGCCTCTCCTGGTATGCCCCGCGGAGGACCTTAAGGTCCACAAATAATAATATTCTGGAGATCCCGAGTCATAAGATGGCTAGATTGGCCTCTACTAGAGCCAGGGCCTTTTCAGTACTGGCCCCAACCTGGTGGAACGCTCTTTCCCAGGAGACCAGGGCCCTGCGGGATTTGTCATCTTTCCGCAGGGCCTGCAAGACAGAGCTGTTCCGCCTGGCCTTTGGGTTAGACTCAGCCTGACCCCTGTGTTTTTCTCCCTCATGGCTTGGATTTATGGCCTACTTGAAATGAGGCTGCATTTTAATACTGTATTTTAATCTGTATTTTAATTAATTGTTTTTATGTTTTATTGTGGTTCTGTTGGTGTCAGCCGCCCTGAGCCCGGTTTTTGACTGGGGAGGGCGGGGTATAAATAAAAATTTATTATTATTATTATTATTATTATTATTATTATTATTATTATTATTTGAACCATTTCAGCATATTCTATTCCATTAGCTTAATTTACCAGTCTTCTTTTGCTGGGACTGTACTGAGCTAGGATTATCCAAATGGCTTTTTCCTTTTCCTTTTTCCTTTTCCTTTTTTAACATTTCCAACATCTAAATGAAGTAGCTACAACCCATGAATTTTAAGTCATTCTTCCAGAATTTTTCCCAATCTGTCCATAGGTGCGTCTTAAGTGTCATTTTATTTTTCAGTTGTATTTACAAACTGCAAACTGCTATAAAAAGCTTGCCTCCTGAAGGGGGGTGTTGTTGTTGTTTAAGTGTTGCTAGTTCTTTTCTCAGCGGTGGAGCCTTGAATCAAGAGAGGGTCAGGAGCACCCGATCCCTTTTGTGAAACTAAGTTTCCAGGAAGAGAGTTGCAAGTGTATCTTGAGCATGCATTGGCTTTGATCAAGTCGCATTTCGGGGCCATTTTTTAAATCTGTGGAACAGAAGTTGTTGATGGCTAAGAAGATAAAGCTCCCATTTCCAGATATTTGCAGCCAGACTGTACCCCTGACACATTCATTTGTGGCCATATTCTCTCTCTCTCTCTCTCTCTCTCTCTCTCTCTCTCTCTCTCTCTCTCTCTCTCTCCTCCCTCTCTCTCTCCCTCCCTCCCTCTCTCTCTCTCTCTCTCTCTGTCTCCCCACAAGAAAGGCTTCAGGAGATGAAACATAAAATACACAGTTAATTATGTATATCAAGAAGAAGCTTGAATTAAATGAGAATTGTTCCCAGTGTGCAGAGGGTGAAAATAAGATGGAAATATGAAAGTGTTTCAATAAAGATTTTTAATGGAAATAAATGAGATGAGAATTTAACTGACAGTTACCTGGGGAAACCCATAGGAAATGAAGGCCCTAGCAAGCGATGCCTCTGGAACCCTTTTTATTACCGAGCTGTGGGACATAAAAGCTCAGGTAAAGAATATCTTTAGAAAAAGCTAAATGAATAGGTTTTCAGAACTATTGTTTGATCTAAATGCAAACCATTTGTTGGACACAGATATGAAATCTGCTCGACTCTTTAAAGACATCCTTGTTCTCCCTAAATGTCAGAGGCCCTGAGTAAATAGCCATTACAAGGAACCGCTTTCTACTTCAAATTACCTTTTCCCGGCGATACTTTAGAGAAGACGTGGAAGGGGGAAATGAAAGAATATATAAATCAGATAATGTGACCTGCACGCGCACACACGTTGTATAATGCTAAGTCTCTTTCTTCTCTCAAATTTAAGCAGTTCACCAAAGCCCACTTCTCAGTGGAGTCTTCTGAAGGTGTCACACCGTCACTAACACTGGCACTGCCCCTTTGATAGACCTTAATAGAGTTCAATAAACTGGATGGAATTTGATTGTGTGGTTTGAATTTTTTTATTTTTTTTTTAAAAAAGTCACTGTCCCTGCACACATGCTCCAAAGTTTCCGCTTTATAGATACCCATTGGTTTGGGATTTTTGTGGGAAACCGAGAGCTGCACCTGAGCCAAAATGGCTCCTCACTTGCTCCCCAGAAGCAGATTTAGTCCACAATGATTAATTATTATTATTTTTATCTAGTAGACCCAATTTGAGTCCCACGACTCAAATGGAATGTTTTGTTGTTGCGTGTCAACCATCCCAAAGTTTGAGAGTCAGTAGCACAGGTGTTCTAAAGCTGTTCCTGGAACAGCTTTTGAAGAAGACAACAGTGGTTACCGAGCCTTCGTTGCTGGTTGCAAAGGGGGGAACAACACAAGTTAAAGCTTCGGGGCCCCGACAATGTAGGTCCGCCACTGGACTGGACTGTGCACCCTGTATACAGCATGTTGACTAGTAGCTCGTTGTCCCTTGTAATAGATCACCTCTTAAAAGGTAAAAGTAAAGGGACCCTGACCGTTATGTCCAGTTGCGAACGACTCTGGGGTTGCGGTGCTCATCTCGCTTTACTGGGCGAGGGAGCCAGTGTATAGCTTCCGGGTCATGTGGCCAGCATGACTAAGCTGCTTCTGGCGAACCAGAGCAGCGCACAGAAACACCGTTTACCTTCCCGCTTGGAGCAGTCCCTATTTATCTACTTGCACTTTGACGTGCTTTCGAACTGCTAGGTTGGCAGGAGCAGGGACCGAGCAACGGGAGCTCACCCCATTGCGGGGATTTGAATCGCCGACCTTCTGATCAGCAAGTTCTAGGCTCCATGGTTTAGACCACAGCACCACCCACGTCCCAGATCACCTCTTACACTGTCACTATTCCAAAGCTAACACTCAAATTCACTCAATAGTTAGTGAGCTTCTCCTTAGGCTGTACTCTGGCTTGTTATCTCCTCTGCTCCTGTGGCCATGAGGAGTCAGATACGAATCCAGACAGCTGAAGAATGTATTTAATATTAAACTTAATTTCTTCTTATAATAATGTTCCGTCACTGATCAGAAGGAATGTAATTGGATACCAGTGTATGTAATCAAATTAATTTTGGAGGAAGGGGGCCGAATGTATTTCACACAAGGGCCCACTACAAAATTTGGCTGCCACAGTAATGATAGGATTGCAGGCACATGCCTGCTTGGTCATACAATATAAATGAGTAAATTAAAAAACCCACACAAAGTCCTCGAATAGTCTTGCTCTGGTAGCTTTCCAGCCCCCTAAACAAAACAAAGTGACAGTGAACCGTATTAATGACTTGAACATGCTTAGCTCCTGTCGTCGGTTGCTGATGTATGCTAACCTACCTATCACCAATTATTATTTACATCCCATTTCCATCTCATAAAATTCCTAGCACATACTCTATTAGCACCATGGTAAGAGTGCATATTTATTATCGTCGACTGCTTATACATCTCCATTGGAAATCAGCAACTGTAATAGACCTTTTTTGCTTTTAATTTAGCATCTGACTGACTTCCATTGGTATATTGACTGAAGTCTGCAGCTCCAAAGTGCGAGAGCAGGTGTAGAACTGCTTTGCAACAATCAGATTTTTTTTGGGGGGGGGAACCTAGCACCTTGGCTTTGAAAATTTATTGTGCACACATTTTCTGAGCTGGAAGTGGCTCTTCAAAAGTGCTAAGAAAAATGGGAGAACAAAGTCATTTTAATAATTACCAAGAGAGACCATTTCAACCATAGATTCTATCAAGGGATCGCAAGGTTTCTGAGCATACTTCAGGACGGATTTAAGTCAGGGGAGTTAAGGATATTTTGGGATGCAAATACTCTGGCTGCCATTGCCCAATTAGCCGATAGAGCATTCAGTGCCCAGTATCCTGTTTCAAATATTATTCTTTTCTTCTTCACATTGAACTGTCTATCAAAAAAGAAAGTTATTCAAAATAAGCTGTATTTTTTCAAACACAAAAATGTCTCTGGGAGATTTGTGTGGCAAGTGAAGAGCCTGTCGGAAGGACTCGAGCAACGAAAGATCAACTCGTTAATAGGCCTGGTTTGCATATCATGCCAGGGCCGTCTTAAGCGCCCCTGGCGCCGTGGAGCGACGGATCCCTCCGGTGCCCCCCCGCCTTGTTTCCCAGCGCGGTGGGCGGGCAGGTGCAGCTGCGCGTCAGACCGGCGGACCGGCTGGCCAGCGGGCGGGCGCAGCTCGCGCCGCCCTCCTGGCGGGCCGGCACCATGGTGCCCTGTGCCACCGGGGGTCTACCTAGAGCTGGCCCTGTATCATGCTAAGCCAAATCACGGTTTAGTGTGAACGCTTGGGGGTCTGGACTCCCAGCCAGGAGCAGGCAGCCACTTTGCTTGTCTCCCAGTTGCTTTGTTGCTGCAGTGCACTGAGCTAAGCCAAGGTTTGGATTGTCATTCAAATCCAGGCTTATTATTTAGCTCTCTCCAGCTAATCAGAAGCTGTACCCAAGGTTTGTCCTTTAGTTTACAACTTGCAGTTAGCCTGGAAAGAGCTGAACCACAACCTCAGGTTCCAGTGACATACTAAGGGTGGTGCAATAGCAGGGGAAAGGCAGAGAGGAGAAAACTGGCTGTGGTCTCCTCTCCCAGAGATTATGCAATTTGCATGTTCATGCTATACCATTGTTGGCTTTGTGTAAGGGAAGGACCCTGGGACACGGGTGGTGCTGTGGTCTAAACCACTGAGCCTCTTGGGCTTGCCGATCAGAAAGTCAGTGGTACGAATCCCCACGGTGGGGTGGGCTCCCGTTGCTTTGTCCCAGCTTCTGCCACCCTAGCAGTTTGAAAGCATGCCAGTGCAAGTAGATAAATAGGTACCGCTGCGGCGGGAAGGTAAACGGCATTCCCGTGTGCTCTGGTTTCTGTCATGGTGTTCCATTGTACCATAAGCGGTTTAGTCATGCTGGCCACATGACTGGAAAAGCTGTGTGTGGACAAATGCTGGCTCCCTTGGCCTGAAAGCGAGATGAGCGCTGCACCCCATAGTCGTCTTCGACTGGACTTAACCATCCAGGGATCCTATACCTGGATGCTGTTAGCACCTTTTCCATTTAAGTTCTATTTAAACAACAGAGCCAAAGAAGTTCACAATTGATTCCATGTTGCCAGACGGGACTTGGTTATATAGAACATAGGACTCTACCTCATCCTGAGTCAGACCATTGGTCTAGCTGGCTCTGGTTTCTGCTGGCATGTACTGATAGCGGCTCTCCAGAATTTCAGGCAGATGACATTTCTAGCCATACCTGGAGATACCAGGGATTGAACCTGCATGTCTGTAAATCACCTTGAAACATACGTGATGGTAATTCTTCTCCTCTTCATGCAAAGCAGAAAGCTAATTATTCTAGCAGTAAGGGAAGCATAGCTGCCAAGTTATCCCTTATTTTCAGGGAAATTCCATTATGCTGAATAGGCTTCCTCGTGAGAAAAGGGAAAACTTGGCAGCTATGAAGGGAAGGGGGACACAGTCCCAAGTTTTTACACCTCTCACCATGCAATCATATGCATGTCTACTCAAAAGTAAGTTTCACTGAGATCATAAGCATGTAAAGGATTGCAAGCCTGCAAATTACTTCCATGAGTGAAAACAAGTGTCAAGACGGTCATTTATGGAACCTGATCCTAACTGGTTGGATACTTCTCTCCTTGCCCCAAGCCCCAACAAGCATGGCCCATCTGGAAGAGCATAAAATGCATAGTTGCCAAGTTATCCCTTTTTTTAAGGGGTTTTCCCTTATGCTGAATAGGCTTCCTCACGAGAAAAGGGAAAACTTGGCAGCTATGATAAAATGCAGTGATTTAGTATTGCTCATGAAGATCTCTCTGTGTTGGTTTCACCTTACAGAAGAGTCCCAGGTAACAACAAACAAAATAGATTTAGTTCGTTACTTGCTTGTGCTGAACTGGCTTAGGAAGAAAATTACTGTTTGTTTTTATCATAAAAGCAACCTTCTGTTTCTCTTACTTGCTTTATCTTGCCTTAAAGAACATGACCACAATCTGCAGGCTTATTTTTACTGCTTCACATTTTTCCTTATTAAGGAAAGCCTATAGCCCTCTGTGTCAACAGCTGATGTGGGTAACAGATATTTAAACACACAAGGAAATCATCACACTTGACAGAGAATTGTTGAAGACACTGTTCACTTTATGCTAAATTTCCCACTGGATGAATCTCAGGGGAAAAAATTGCCATAGATTTGTTCAATGGGTTTATAAGGCATGTCTGATACAATAAGATTTGCTATTTCCTTTCTGATCGGAGTACGTACATCACTCTCACCCTGCACCCAGAAGGCCAGATGATGAGGAGAAAAGTTATACAAGCAGTTCCTGTTACTTGTTGGGGTGGGCTTCATATGTTATGGAGACAGCTTGGGGAATGAGCCGTTTTGTATATGGAATTATAGCTTGTTTATTCCATGCTGGTTCTGTATCTCTCAAAGCACGTTTTTGTGCCCCCCTGAATTGCCCTGTAGGTGCTCTGTTGAGATTCCATCACAGCAATGTTGTAAATTTAGGGACTTTCTTTGTGATGACCTACGGTTTCAGCAAAGAACACTGGCCTGAGCTATCACACAGAGTTATGGCAAGGCAGAGCGGTGAAATTGCTGTGAAATCGTTGTCATGTAAACACCTGGATACCTTTGCCGGAGCAGAGCAAATAGTGCCTGATGTCTCTGAGACTGAAACACCTAGAATGGAGGAAAAAAATTCCTTTCCTGTTAACTATAATATGGTTAACAGCAGCGTTAGGGAGATGATTTAAGTTGGAGAGATGGTAGGGGCAAAGGGTAACTTTAAACCTCAGGGGAAACTATGTATCAGCCTCCACTGCTACTGTGTTTTCCAGGAGGTAATAGAAAGAGAAAGAAAGTTCTATGTGAAAAACACTGTCAGCTCAGGTCAGCTCGTTCTGGCGCTGAAAACAAATTCTTGGGCTCAGAGTACACTCAAAGTAGGAATGGGCTAATCCAAGGTCCCCAAACTAAGGCCCGGGGGCCGGATGCAGCCCAATTGCCTTCTAAATCCGGCCCTTGGACGGTCCGGGAATCAGCATGTTTTAACATGAGTAGAATGTGTCCTTTTATTTAAAATGCATCTCTGGGTTATTTGTGGGGCATAGGAATTTGTTCATTTTTTTCTTCAAAACATAGTCTGGCCCCCCACAAGGTCTGAGGGACAGTGGACCGGCCCCCTGCTGAAAAAGTTTGCTGACCCCTGGGCGAATCTGTCCATTTTGATTTTGCTTGGTTTCTCATTTTCCCAATCTTTTGTTCAGCTCCCTGCATTTTCACACCAGCTTGCAATGTTGTTGTTTTTTAGATCCCCATGAAAACTCAGCTGCATTTTAGGGTGAATTTCTTCTAACTGACACAATTTTTTATTCGATTTTGCCTCATAGATTTGGCAAAGCAGATTTTCCCATATAAGGATGCTTTTTTGGTATGTCATTTTCACTAATATGTGAATTCTTGTGCATACTTTAGCGTTGGCTGGAGAACTCCACTGTGGAAGATGGAGAAGTACCAATTGTGAAGGCTGGCTGTGTCTCGGTTCTGATGTTGCTTTCAGAAAGGTGAACTGGGTAGAATTGCTTTTAAGTGTGAACTGAATTAATGGATGGGTCACTGGCCTAATCCTGCAGGGCTAGTCTTACGTTCTTACGGAATAAACAAACCACAACTGTGGGCAGCAGTACCAAAGGTTTCAGGGTTATTCCTTATTTCCCCATCCCCCGCAGCCTGGAAAAAAGGAATCTATTCAACATAACTAAGTATTGGGCTGGCTGTGTTTCTGTCAAGGCCTCAGGATTTGGGTCAATAATTTTTCAAGCAAAAGTAAAACCCAAGCCGAATTCAAATGTTTGGCCTCTGCCTTTAGACCCTCCACTTAGTTTATAAGATAATGTGTTTTGTCAGGTGGAAAAGTGATATATTTGGGGCAATTCTTTCATCATCCATATAACCTTCTCCCCCCCCCCCTGTTTCTGTTGTTTTTCCACTCATGAGTCAATACTATATCTGCCTGTTGCCCTCTCCCTGGAGGTGGACTTTTGAGAGGAAATCTATTGCCACAGTAGGCAATAACGCAGGAGAGACTCAAGGTGCATTGCTAATCCAACAAATTCCATGTACATGTAAATAAGCAAGAGCAAACAGCCTGGGGCTTTTATTAATATCCAGCGAAAGACCTGGGATCTGTTTTGTTTGCTATAAACATGAGCTTGTTCAAAAGAAACTGAAAAGGAGGGTTATTAGTGTCAATCTCATTGCTCTTTAAGTAGTTCTCTCCCCCCCCCCTTTTAAACAAAAAAAGGTATGGATAAATAGCACAGTGTTTCGAAGTAACTGAAATTACTAATCAGAAAAGGGGAAAGGGGAAAAAATCAGGGTAGGGTCGGAATGTGCAGGAGCAATTAATGGGCTGGGAATATTTGGAAATGTATTTCATTTTGGATTAGTTTACAGGGGTTATTTGAAACGAGCATTCAAAAGTTCTCTGAGGACTTTCGAAAGAATGGCAAGATAAAAGGCAGAGCTATCAGTATCATCTGGGGTGCAATTCAGGTCCATTGGAAACAATTGTGTGTGTGTGTGTGTGTGTGTGTGTGTGTGTGTGTGTGTGTGTGTCTAGGGAACGTGTTAAGCATGTACTGTACAATGATGGAATGTAGATTGCATCCTATTTTGTTTCTGAAAAGAAACGAGTTTGATTTGTGCCATACCTTGAGAGGAGAAAGTTGCTGCGTGTTCTCTACTTCCCTAAGCTATGTCGGCAGCGCCACAGTTTCCTTTAGAGCAGGGTGAACTGGAGACCTATTGTCTTTTTTGTGATATTTACAATTCTACAGGTGGTGCATAGGTGGAGACAAGCAGCGTGAGCACTCTGCTCCTAGACTAGATGGACATTTGGTCTGATCCAGCTTCTTATGTCTCTATTGACAGAGAGAGACACAGTCCTTCACGGGTGCCCCCCCCTCTCTTCCTCCTGATTCTGTTTCAAAAATCTACTTCACACACAAACACAACGACCTTATTTTATCTGGATAGGGCAGGATATTTCACCTTTCCCAAACTGGTTTCCACATGTCAAACATTCCAGAGAGATTTCTGTATCAAGAAACTGCATTCTCACCATTAAGGGTCATCAACAGACAAAACATTAGCATTTTGGCCAAATCTCAGGCCTTGATCAGCCATCATTGTGAGGCAAAATCCTAGTGCAAGACAACTACCAGACACCAAGCCCACAATGATATTATGTATAAGTTAACATTATCAGAAGTGGCATGCTTCACAATCGCAACACATCATTTCAAAGAAAGGTTTTTGGATGGTATCTATTCAAACATTCACCTGTACATAATCAAGGATTACTTTGATTAGTAATCTGATGAAAATGCAAGTGATATTCATGCATGTGAGTACAGTATTCTGTGAACCAATGCCTTCGACCTCTGTAATTAATATGATATTCTATATCTGTTAGTAAGGGTGCATCAATACCATGCAAACTCACATAGCCGTTAATTTACCACACTGTATAAGATGTGTGGGATGTGTGTGTCACTTTGATCCCCTCTAGTGGTGGATTTATAACCGAGCACATGGGGAAATGGTGAGAATTGGATAGATGCCTTTTAAATAAGCATGAGCTTCCAGTAAGTGAGGCAAATGACCGCAGCTCTCACCAGGAGCACAACACACCAAGCTGTGCTTGATTTAGCCACCACAATAAAGGAGCATAAAATACTGCATATTCTGCACTCAACTGTCCTGAAGCAACACCACTTTGTGGGATTCTTAGAGACATGCTTTGAAGGTCCCCTGCCCTCAAAAGAACATTGGCTTCTCATCTCTGACCCCAATCCAGAGCTTTGCTTGAACTCCAGTAAGGACACACACACACACACAATTTTACACAATTAGACCAGGCAGAGGGCCTTCTCGGTGGTGGCGCCCACCCTGTGGAACACCCTCCCACCAGATGTCAAGGAAATAAACAACTACCTGACTTTTAGAAGACATCTGAAGGCAGCCCTGTTTAGGGAAGTTTTTAAGGTTTGAAGTTTTATTCTGTTGGGAGCCACACAGAGTGGCTGGGGAAACCAAGCCAGATGGGCCGGCTATAAATAATAAATTGTTGTTGTTATTGGCATTTCCTTGTGCTGCTCTGGTTTGCCAGAAGCGGCTTAGTCATGCTGGCCACATGACCCAGAAGCTGTACGCCAGCTCCCTCGACCGACCAGCAAAGTGAGATGAGCGCTGCAACCCCAGAGTCATCCGCAACTGGACCTAATGGTCAGCGGTCCCTTTACATTATTATTATTATTATTATTATTATTATTATTATTATTATTATTACTGCTGCTGCTGCTTCCCTTCAGCAGGGGAGTAACTCTTGCACACACATCCATTGTGTTGCAGCAACAACATGTGCACCAGGGAAATTTCCTTATACACAATAAATAGTTTGACCAGTTTCTCAGAGCATACATATCTTTCTGAAAACAGGGAATGTTATGCAAACTTTTTTTTTCCTAAGCAAGTATCGCAATTACTTGATCATATGACCTTGATTGTGTGATGATCGTACTTGAGATTTAATTTTCCTTTGCTTGTTGTTTTGATTGCATTTTTAAATTCTTATGTACAACATGGCCTTAAGGGGATTGTCCTATCCTAATTTAAAAGCGATGTTTCTTAAACAGCCTACATGGGGGAGGGGGAATATGGATGGCAATGTGTTCTCCCCCCCCCTTCATTTAAATTGCTGGAAAAAACCTAGATCTCCGTGGATCTGTGAGGAGCACAATTAATGGTCAATACTAAATGTGCATGTGGATCCAAATTGAGCATCTGGGCTGGCTCATTGGGCAACAGGAAAATAATTTCCATGGTCAAGCAAGCATACACTGTTGCGAGTAGCTAGGGAACCAATCTGCTGCTGATGTTATAAAGCCAGAGGAGATGAGAGGCAAATGGCAAGAAAGGGTAGCGCCAAGATGGATGTAGCTTAAAGGAGCTTGACTGCCGCGTCTTTCTTACAATTAGTCGTGTACATGTATCAATCACGGGAAGGCAAATCACAGCCACCACCCTGGTGGTGAGCTGTGCCTGTGAATATCTTCTTATCCTGAGCAAACTGTTTTGTATGATTGGCTCTTTGGACTGATGAAGCGTATAGCGAAACCTGTAATATATCTGGAAATCAGGTCTTCTTTCTTTCGTCCACCTGTGTTATTCCCATCAGGGTGGTGGCTTTGATTCACCTTCCCCTGATTGATCCATGTATACGGCTTTGTGTTTCCAACCTAAGACCCATTGAAGAACATTTCATTTAGTTCAGCTTTGGCAAGCGGCTTTGAACATTTTTTTTTATATTTTCCTATGTGCTACCCTCACCCGTTGTGGTGGCACGGGGTTGCCGTTCCATGTTTGGACTCACGTTACTTCTTGAACGGTTCATTAATCCAGTCTGTATAATGTTCCATAGGACGCACCTGACCATAGGACATGCCTAGTTTTTAGAGGAGGAAAACAAGAATTTTTTTTTTTTGCTTTCTTGAATTGTCCTAGTCATAGCAGCCAACTCCTAGAGGCCTAGGTGCCTTTGCCCCTGCTCCATTAAATATTTGAGGAAGCTTCTTTTGCAAAGGGGGAAAGCTCCATTTTTTGAGGAGCAGCTCAAAGTTGTGCAGCTTTTTTTGCAAATGGGAAAAGCCCCGTTTTTTGGGGGGGGGGTCAGCTCACAGCTGTGCATCTTTTTTTTGCAAAGGGGGAAATCTCCATTTTTGAGGATCAGCTCAAAGTTGCTGAGTTTCCTTGCAAAGGGAAGAAATCCTGTTTTTATGGGGTTCAACTCACAGTTTTGCAGCTTCTCTAGGAAAGGGAAGGGACCCATTTCTACAGTTTCCAGACAGGTAATCTAATCAGCCAATCACATGTCTCCCTCTGCAGACAACAATTGAGGCCTAGGCAAGGGACCGGGCAGGCCGGGAAGGGACTCAGCTGCTGAGCGGCTTCCTTTCAACACTCTCCCTCTTGTCAGCCTTTAGCTCTTTCTAAAAAGAGAGAGAGAGCACGATCTGCCTTTTGCCCCCAGGCAATTCAGCTTCAGGGACCATGCATCCACCCCATAAGACACACAGATATTTCCTCTTACTTTTTAGGAGGAAAAAAGTGTGTCTTATGGAGCAAAAAATACGATAATCCATTCCATGTTTCCAGTATTTCTAGGTCTTGACTTGCACATGGTACCTTAGCAGGTTTTTTGTTTGAATGGTTACTTATCTCTATTCTAGCCATTATTTCGATAAATTTGGTTTTATATTGTCCAGCCAGTTTGTGGTGTTGTTGTTTTGTTTTGTTGTACCCTCTCCAGTGAACCACAGCCCAGGCAACAGAAATATGTGCAAAGAACAGTCAGAGCTGACAAAGCCATTCAGAAACTTTACATGGGGAATTTATTTTCACTTGCTTAATCCATTCCTTGTGGGTATTCTTCTCAAAATTCTATAGACACATTCTAGACATATTAGATGCTAATACAGGCCTGGAATAGGAATTAACAGGAAAGAAAGAAAAAATATGCATTTAAATAGAACATAATACAGTGTGTATGCTTTTATACAACATTAATATACAGTATAGACAGCAAAAGTTTGTCACGTCGAAACAGCTTACTGAGGCAAGAAAGAGAGAAGTTTGTTGTTGGTCTGAACATCTTTGGAATGTGAATAGCACCTCTAGTGAAAGAAAAAAAACACGTGGTTGTCAAAAGGTATCTAGCCAATATCTTGAAATAAACAACTTCATCAACAACAGAACAACAATGTGCTGGCATTCAAATTAAAAATAAAACAGTAAATATAGCTACCAGGTGTCTTCATATTGCTTTGAAAATGTCAAATAGGAATGAGACTATGTTTACAAAGCGGAGTGTGAAAGGGGAGATGATCAAGATGATTAATTCAGATGAGTATCAAAAGCCATAATCCAGAGAAATGCAGAACTTAATCTGTTGCAATAGATTTTCATTTTCTTTCTTGAAGAAGAAAAAAAAATGTTTTCAAGTAGCAGCCCCCTGCCACTCCCGCACACACCACATACCCAAAGGTTTTGGAGATCCAGGGTGTTTTCAAGGGGAAGTGTTTCTATGAAATAAAAATAAAAATGGCAGAAGTTCTGGTCTGCGCTTGAAAGCCCTTATTAGACAATCTTAAAGCACCTGTCTCTGGATTGCGATAATGGACTTTATTTGCATCCTAGAAGCAAACAGCCATTCATCCATACCTGCATACGGATTTGGAAATGCATGGCAGTAACATGAAATATGGACCAAGAACTCCCAGAAGTGCAAGCTGGATTTCGAAAGGGCAGAGGAACCAGAGACCAAATAGCAAACATGTGCTGGATTATGGAGAAAGCTAGAGAGTTCCAGAAAAACGTCTATTTCTGCTTCATTGACTATGCAAAAGCCTTTGACTGTGTTGACCACAGCAAACTATGGCAAGTTCTTAAAGAAATGGGAGTGCCTGATCACCTCATCTGTCTCCTGAGAAATCTCTATGTGGGACAAGAAGCTACAGTTAGAACTGGATATGGAACAACTGATTGGTTCAAAATTGGGAAAGGAGTACGACAAGGTTGTATATTGTCTCCCTGCTTATTTAACTTATATGCAGAATTCATCATGCGAAAGGCTGGACTAGATGAATCCCAAGCCGGAATTAAGATTGCCGGAAGAAATATCAACAACCTCAGATATGCAGATGACACAACCTTGATGGCAGAAAGCGAGGAGGAATTAAAGAACCTTTTAATGAGGGTGAAAGAGGAGAGCGCAAAATATGGTTTGAAGCTCAACATAAAAAAACCCAAGATCATGGCCACTGGTCCCATCACCTCCTGGCAAATAGAAGGGGAAGAAATGGAGGCAGTGAGAGATTTTACCTTCTTGGGCTCCTTGATCACTGCAGATGGTGACAGCAGTCACGAAATTAAAAGACGCCTGCTTCTTGGGAGAAAAGCAATGACAAACCTAGACAGCATCTTAAAAAGCAGAGACATCACCTTGCCGACAAAGGTCCGTATAGTTAAAGCTATGGTTTTCCCAGTAGTGATGTATGGAAGTGAGAGCTGGACCATAAAGAAGGCTGATCGCCGAAGAATTGATGCTTTTGAATTATGGTGCTGGAGGAGACTCTTGAGAGTCCCATGGACTGCAAGAAGATCAAACCTATCCATTCTTAAGGAAATCAGCCCTGAGTGCTCCCTGGAAGGACAGATCGTGAAGCTGAGGCTCCAATACTTTGGCCACCTCATGAGAAGAGAAGAATCCTTGGAAAAGACCCTGATGTTGGGAAAGATTGAGGGCACTAGGAGAAGGGGACGTCAGAGGACAAGATGGTTGGACAGTGTTCTCGAAGCTACGAACATGAGTTTGACCAAACTGCGGGAGGCAGTGCAAGACAGGAGTGCCTGGCGTGCTATGGTACATGGGGTCACGAAGAGTCGGACACGACTAAACGACTAAACAACAACAACAACAACATGAAATATATGGGGGTGGGACAAACTGCAGTCCTGCCATTTTAACTTGGACATTCATGAATATTAAACATTGGAAGCCACATTACTAACCCAGACCAGAGCCAACCCAGCCATGATAATGGAATTCAGACAAATCCAGTTGCACTATATTGAACAAGATTAACTTGAATCCAATAGTAACTTCTCTCTCATTTGCTTCCTTCCTTCCTTCCTTCCTTCCTTCCTTCCTTCCTTCCTTCCTTCCTTCCTTCCTTCCTTCCTTCCTTCCTTCCTTCCCAAAGGGGTTACTAAAACACACTTATTTATTAAAGCCCTGCATGAAAGAGGGCATTTCTCTGCACCCAGCCTGGGTCTTCAAGTTATCTAGAGCATGTGTTGATTCACAGAACCATATCTGAGGATCAATCCTCTTTACCCCTTGCTTTCCAGGATAGTGAAATATGTGTGATATTAGTTTAAATGCTCTCTACCTTATGCCCAGATCCCTAAATTAGCACATCATCACAAAGATCTTTGCGAAGTTAGGTATGGAAGCCTATGAAAGTGGCAGGATTCAGGTCCACTGGGTGAAAGTTTGGATTTTAGCTTCACCACCTCCACGGTAAGTCTTCACTGCCAAGAATCCAACCCCGAAGCTCTAATGTAGTTCATTTCATCTTTTCCAGGAAAGTTAAAGATAGTTCTTCAGTATATTCCATGCCCAGTGGCTGCTGATTTGCAAATCAACCAATCTCTGAGTCTTTGATTAGAACAGAAGCAGGGCAACGTTCTGGCTACAGAACATCACATACCCTTGGCCTTCTCTGTCCTCATTCTTTTTAGAGGTCACTTTGTTTGGTGATGGTAGCATGGAATTGCTATGAAGGAAGTCCTGCAGCGCTGGATTGTGTTTACTGCAAGTCAGTTTAGCTGTGGACAGCTCCTCAGTGATATGCTGAGATAATTGACATAATGTAGTACTAAAGGAACTCTCTTCGAAAGCTTTTCATCATTACTCTATATGCAATCTATATAGTGCTTGTTGAGCTGAGGTGGTAGAAGGACACAGAATGCTCACAAGCACTCCAAGTGCTCAAAGAACAGACAGGCAGAATATCTGCAGTCTTAGCATTTTAAAGAAAAAAATATTGGTTTGACTGGGGTTAACATTTCTCATAGGGACCTAGGGACAGGGACAGCTTTTGGGGGGTAGGATGAAGACTGGGAAGCCCAAAGTGTCTAAAGGAAAGCTTCAGAATAGGCAACAAACTGAGAAACGGTTAAGAGAAGGATAAAAGGGCTTGAAGGAAAAGGCAGAAGAGACAGTCGCACTCCCAACTTCCATCAGTCCCAGCTGGCAATGCCAATTATGAGGGATGATGGGAGTTGTAGTCCAACCACTTCACTCATTCCTGTATTTTGGAGAACCACAGGTGTCTCCCTACCATCCCAGAGTCACCAGGCCTTATTGCTCCTTCTCCTTGTTGTTACTACCTGTTTGCATCCCTTCATTTAGCAAGTAAACAATATGAACGAAATCAAGGAGCAGCAACTTCTGAGAGGTGGTATGGATTGGACCCAGAGGGACAGGCAAGTGAATGGGCACCAGTAATGATGTGAAAGTGTATGAGATGGGCCTGCTTCAGGGGTCAAACTGTGAGTATCTTTTCATACCCCCCCCAAAAACAAAGTCTAGTACATGACTGCAAACTTCTAGTCTAAATGCTTTACAGTGCACTGTTCATTTTTTATTTGCCTGCACATTAGATGCAAAACCACATACGAAATCCGGGTTGTTGTTTTGTGTTCAACAAAAACTGCCTTCTCCTAGCAAGACTTCCTGGTGTGCTACCAAACTGGAAGGGTCTGCAGAAAATAGCAGAATCATCTAGGTGCTTTTGAAGCCAAGCAACTACTGAGCAAACACCTGAGTGAGATGCAGGGCTGTTGCAAGTGGACAGACTCAAGACAAATGCGAGCATTTTAAAATCTGAAGAAGTGGGCATGCACACGAAAGCTCATACCAAAATAAAAACTTAGTTGGTCTTTAAGGTGCTACTGAAGGATTTTTTTCATTTTAAAATCAATTTCAGTGGAATCAAGAAGACTGTCATATTGCAACCACAAAGAAGGCCATGGGTGAGATCTAATTGGTATCCTTACACTCATGGAATGATTTTGATCTAGTGTGTGCCTTCATTAATGGAAAGAAAGAGGAGGACATTCCCCCCCCCCGGCTTGCACTAATTCCCTACAGCACATTCCACATCTCCAGCCTTTAGTGGAGGCATTGACTGGATCCCAAGTTCTTCTGTGATTCCATCCTGTGACATTAGGCTTAAATGGTTTGTGGATTCGGTTTTCCTGCTTTCAAAATCCTCAAATGCATATGTTTTCATGGCTAAGGCATCCTTCCTTACCCTGAACTTCCAAGAAGCAAGATGGCAAACTCTTTGGTTTGTGGCTGTATAATGCCCTGGATCAGGGGTCACCAAGCTTTTTGAGCCAGTGGGCACATTTGGAATCTTTGCGAAAATACTGTTGGTGGCAGTCACAAAATGGCTGCTGCAGGAGCATCACGTAAAATGCCTACCACATCCAAAAGTACAAACAAGAGAGGAGACCACAAAATGGTCTGGCCTGCCACCTCGTCCACTGGGGGAAAGGCACCTTCGTCAGTCACCATCACACACATACACGCAGAGGTCTTTATACTCCTCCTCTGTTCAGAACAGAAAAGAGAGTGGGTGTCCACTCCTGGCATCCAATGAAATGTGGGCAAGTTTAAGGGTGTGAGGCTGAACCAGTGAAACAGGAAATGTGCAGACAAAACAAGCAGTCTCATGTGAATTGCGTTTTTGGGAGGAGATGTTTAATGTTTTTGAAGGAAATATTTTGTGGGTGCCGTAGGAGGTGCCAAAGAGCACACTAGTGCCCATAGGTGAACGGGATGCAAGACCTCAGGGGTTGGTTTGTTTTTAAAGACAACCTAGAGTACAATTTGTTCAGAGATCATCTATACAACATATACACACACATTTTAAAAAAGGCAATTCCTTGCACTCTGACAGCAGTGAAAATATGCAGCAGTATTTCAGGCCACATTGAATTGTTGAGGCTCGGTAGTACAGCAATGTTATAAAATATTGCAATTCTCTCTTTTAATAAATACTTGAAGTTAAGACTGAAGATGAGAATAATCAAGTAAAAATAATAATTTGTTGAAGTGTTTTTCATCTGTTACAAATAAATTTTATTTACCAAACACAATTAAAAAAAAGAAAAACATTCCCAGCAGATATGAATGATGAAGATTACATTCTGATAAAGGAAGGCTTGCAAAGAACCAGGTAACTTTGATTCTTTTAGACTCAAGATTTGTTCTGATATATATATATATATATATACCTTTTCAATACGTTCATGTACATTCATGTTAATGTCATTATTTACACATTCCAGTAAAACTAGACATATTGGCTGTGATCCATAGCAGGAAGATATGTGCATGGAATAGAACTGTGCACAGTGAGGATTTTGCTTACTGTTTTGGCCATAACATATTCCACTGCAGAAGTGGTAAGCTATTTTTATATGGACCAAAGGATTGTCTCTTTAGCAGCGGGAAATGCTGTGGTTAATAATAAAAAAAGCAAGCACCACTAGGGCTGCACATGGAGTTTACTTTTGGATCCCAGCCACTGTGTGTAAATTTAGGGGTTGATTCATTAAGAAAATCATGCAGGCATTGTGCTCGTTGCCACAAGGTATTCAAACTTGGTCTATACATGTAGAACCCTGCTTCCACTCCAACTATCTCCTAACAAGGGCAGATGTTAGGACTACAGAGAAACACCTTTTTCTCTGACAATGTAAATATGGTATCACTTACAGCTTAAAAAATCAGGCTGGGTGGGCTACTGTTCTTATTTACACAGCTACAGTACACAAAATGGCTGCATATTGTGGATGGAGGTTGGTTGATGACTGCATTGGAAATATATGTTATAGGTGCTCTTTTGAGGTTTTGTACTCATCTTCAGACTTGGAAATACAGTGGTGCCTCGACTTACGAAGACGATCCGTTCCGCGGTCATCTTCGTAAGTCGAGGTCTTTGAAACTTGAAGCACTGCTACGGCGCATGCACGAAGCGCGATTTCGCGCTTCTGCACATGCGCCGACCGCGCACGCCAAAAATACTTCTGGAGGCTTTGACTTCGGAAGTCGAATTCTTCAGAAGTCGAAGCCTTCGTAAGTCGAGGTATGATTGTAGCAAGAAAGGAGGCTCTCGTGAAAGAACAGTCACTAAGACATAAAAAGAAGGGGATGCTGGAAGGAAATGCTTCCAATAGTTCATGCCAAAGACAACCCAAGCATCAATGGATTATCCTACAATGGAGCTCAAGAGAAATACACAGCTTTGGGTATTACTTGCATGAAACTCTCAAAGTTGTGTGGCTCCTGTTGCCCTCACCATCAGTGCTGAGACATCTGAAGCAGATGAGGCTCCCAGGCTCTGTCCGTGATTTAGATCTGTGGTCACCCAAGGTTCCAAGTCATGTGGGTTCGCCTCCACCTATAGAGCAGACCCTTTGCTTCAGAGGTTTTATGTCTCAGCTCTGTGATAGCAAGAAGAATGGCACAAGGATGGGAATTGGTCCAAATTTGTGGTCCTTTCACCAAGGTTGATCATCTAGCATAAGATCTAGGAACCACAAAATGTTCAGAGCCCCCTGCAAGAAGGAAATGCCCATAAATTAAATTGACATAAATAAATATGGAATTTCCCAGAGCTCAAGAATATTCAGAACTTGAATTTGGCTCAGGCATGTCTCTAGTTTACAGGAAAAGAAGAGGAGGAGGAGATGTATTGCATTCTCAGAGAACCAGGGAGGTGTTTGTGGCTATTTTTTTCTAGAAAAATAGCACTGATAGGGATCACTTAATCATAAGATGTTACTTTAATAGGATTGAACTGCACAATGGTCAACTTCAGGGCCAGCCCAAACATTAGGAAAAATGAGGCAAGTGCCTCAGGCACCAAAGACTGAGGGCAGTTGTCGCTCATGGCTGTTCCTGCTGAGCTCTCCCAGCTTCTCCGATGTCACATGACCTTTCCAGAGCCCCCTAATCTGGTCTGCTTTCTCAGGTGTGGTTGAGGATGCTATTCCATCCCCAGTGTTGCAATACAATTCAATTGCCAGGCAGTACATGGAATGGAGTGGAGACACAATCTTTCCTTAACCTCAGACAGAAAAATCTGTTGGGCCAGCCCTGGCTAACTTTCATAAATTAAGTTCTTTTTAAATAACAACCATATTGTTGTTCTCTAGGAGATCCACATAGTATTCCAGATCCTGGACTACGAGTTCAGCTCTGAGCAGACTGAGTTACATGTGGTTTAAGTGCCTTAGGTCTCAAAAAAGGCAGTGATGCTTTGGATCAGCTTTGCACTCTCCCTTTATAGTACATAGAATACCAATGTAAAGAAAGACAAGCAAAACAAACATAATGAAATTATTCCAAAACAACAAATAAGATATGCAAAGAAGAGAGCTGGGGCAAATGTGTCACCTTGTTCTCCCCTCTTTTTTTAAACAAAAAACAACCCTTGAGGTGTTAGCATATTTAATATGCTTGAGAATCTGCCAAATAGTCATATTTTTAGAGGGTTTTTTTTTTAAAAAAAGAGCTTCAATGAATTTGAAAACGTTCCTACTTTTCTGAAAGGAGTGCTGCATAAACAGTGCATACATATTTTATGAATCAAACCCTGAATTTTCACTTCTAAAACATTTGTTCTAAAATACCCACCAGAGAGCTTTGCAGCTTCTCTTCCTCATATATTAAACAAACATTGTCTTGAACTACATTCATTGTGAGATTTGTGTGTGGTTTTTTTGTTTTTTAAAAAACAAATTACAATTTTCCTTGCAGGCGGGAAACAGCAATGCACTTAATTTATACCATGTGTGCTTAACTATGAATAATGGCTTAATATGGAGAAAAAAGTGGCAACCATCTATATATATTTATGTGTCACATCAAGCTAATGAACCCAAGGTATATATGTAAGTAAGTGAAGGGTCGGGCTATGCAGATAAGGTTTGGCTTGGTTTTTGAAGGCTGCTAATTGATTTCTTTGGAATAAAATAAATGACCCACAGCATAGCAGAGTGGAGAGGTGAAACCGGTCCCTCACCCCAGAATCTGGGCTCAACAAGGATCATATTGAACCCTCGTCCCAATTATGTCATTGAAGAAACCACTACAATTTTTTCTTATGTGAGTGAGTGACTCCTATTCACTCATCTAGGGGAAAAATAAAGCTTTGCATTTTGGGGGAAATATTCTGATCAAAGAAAAACATGACCGCCAGCTCTGAAAGTGGTTGGCCTATTCACGACTGATAGGGAGTCCATGGGTGTGGTACAAGATTCATTGTAATCCCAAATAGGACCCCTGCAATATACAACCCTTCACTCCGGTTCCACCTGTCACAATGAAGAGCATTTTCCTAGGACTGAAATAACCCTTGCTTTAAAAAGAAGCCTCATTGGATGTGTAGGGTAGTCTGCTGTTCAGTTATCTTGCTGGTATAGCAGATTACAGGTGGAGAGGGGCTATACCATACATAGGACAACCTCCCCCCCGCCTTTGCTCCATCCTGCCTATTCATTCAAAGTCCCCCAGATTTGTGAACTGATGTTTGGGTGTGATCAGCGCTATTCTTCTAGAAAAAGAGGTGCCAGAACTCATCATCAATACCTCTTAGGATGGCAATGGCAACCACCTGAGAGGTGCCATAACTGAGTTCTAGAAGGTTCCAGCTGGCAAAAAAAAACCCTGAGTATGATCCATATTAAAAACAGGGTTGGGTGCTGTTGCTTCCACGAAGCAAAACAAGTTTCTCTTTGCTCCACGAAGCAAAACAAGTTTCCCTCTCCTGGACAGGAAGCTTAAACTCCATGCTAAAGGGGCACAGAATGGAGAGGGCACCCTACTTTTTTGGTTCTTGGTTTAAGCAGCATGTATTGCATATGTCAATCACAAGGATTACAGTTCATCTTGTCCATCTTTGAAAGAATGGCTGCCTTCTGCAGGCATAATGGGCGGGGGAGCACACTGTAAATTGGTGGCTCATTTTCATTTTCTATGGAAAATGTAACAGCCTATCTATATGCAGATCAAATACTGGGTTTTACAGGACCTTATAGATGCATAGCTGCCAAGTTTTCCCTTTTCTCGCGAGGAAGCCTATTCAGCATAAGGGAAAATCCCTTAAAAAAAGGGATAACTTGGCAGCTATGTATAGATGAAAGACTGAAATACATTTAAAGTGGTGTTCTGCAGGACATAACGCTTGACCCTGCTATAGTGCATAACACACGTTTCACCTCATACTCTGCATGAGCGCAACACAGTTTTGCTTTGCATTGCCATCATGGTCTTAGAAATGGTGGAAGGATCTGGCCACATGCACTGTTAACCTGAAAGGGGCTTATGGAAGGGGATGCATTGGCCAGGCTAAGTTCAGAAATGCAGCTGGGATGAGGCTGAGGACTTCATTTGCAAAGACTGACAAACACACCCATTGCAATACATACTACTTTGACCTGATCTGGTGCTACTTCAATTTCATCAGTGTTGGGAAATGTTCTGCATGACCAATAGGTACATTTCTGTGGACACTGGGCTGAAACAACTGACTAGCTTTGAATCTCCGGACCAAGTTGGTCCATAAGGAACTGATAACCGCCAGATTTCTTTGGCCTTCAAATAATTTGATCTACCTACACAGACGAAAAAGCTTACTGTCTCTGATATTGACAGCGGGGGGAAATCCAGGATGGCCAATTAGGTTGTATACAGCTCCCACATTTATTTTATCTGGTCCCTGTTAGCCCTATGAATGCCTGAGCACACATGGTCTATAGTAGTAAAGGACTAAGGCTGGATCTACACTGATCTGAAAAACGCTATTAAACGCTATTAAAAAGTTACATAGCTCTCAATGCAATTTCCCATTGCCAATGGATCGCTGCTCTGCAGCACCCTCTGGTGTCACATTTTTATAATGTATTTTTAACATTATAACCGACCAGTGTAGATTTGCCCTAACTCCTACTTGGCAGGAATTTTGTTAGCGGGGGGTCAGTTTTGCGTATCTAAATACACTTTTGAGTCCAAAATCTCAAGAGCAGAGGTAACTGGGTAAAGTGGCAGTGACAACTACAAATGTAAAACAGATTTAAAACATGTCTGGAATACAGTGATGAGCACAAGGCAACGTGTTGTTCAGAAGTTATACCCTGATCCTAAACGTCTGGGTCAGCATATGTAAGTATTTGTGATATTGCAACAATGCAGCAGTTGGACACAACCCATCCCAAGTGTTATTTTGCAAGTCTTAGGATCAGGCTGCAAATATTATAGTGTTAAATCTATTACAGCAGAGGGAAATGGCCCTTTATTTGCCACAATTAAAACACTTATTGCGCTTAGCAATAAAACCCACCAGTTCTTGTATCTGATTTCGTTTGTCCTTGAAAAATCCGCATAGTAAAATTTGATCAGAAAGAAAACAGCTTTTGATCCACTGAAAGTTCCCTATGAAAGAGTAATTTGCTTTGTGCGCTTTTTGCTCAGGTAGCTGTTAACAGTAACCTTTCGTTTTTAAAATCATGTTTTCACCTTCTTTCCTCCTCCTGACCCAAAACATACCATGCGAAGAGGTCAATAGGCATTGATCAATACCTGAAGGATTAAGACCTTTGTTTTCCATTCCTAGACAACCACCTATTTTTGCATTAGACACATGTTTGAAGCAGGAATCGTTTGTTTGTTTTTGGAAGACCTTGCCGTCCAAGTTCTACCCTGATTCGAGTCAGCATTTGAACGGACTCACTCACACCAAGTTAAAAACAGGAGACCTAATACTTTTGACACCAAAACAAAACACAGTATAATGCCTCAATCCTATTCCGTCCCTGCACGGAGGACAGAATGGGGTCTGGGTCCACGGAGGACTACAGCGTAACCTACGCCCTTGCTGCACCGTGCTACTTCTGTACTGCTGGTGGATACAGACTTTGCATCTGAGGAGCTTCAAGGTGCTAGATGGTTCAGGCAAGGTGCAGAAAGGCTTCACTTAGCTGTGAGTGGTTGGCCATGTTACAGACATCGAAACTGTGAGGGCCAGGCTTTGGCCTCCGGGAATACCAATGAGCAGGAGGGGTCCCAAATGCAGCGGATCTAGCTTACCACTTTTCGAAGCATTCCCTTCTAAAGAGCTCCCCCCAACCCCCCTAAATACAAGAGTTTCAGATAATCTAAACGCACCATGGTTACCTTTTTCTGAGACAGCACAGTGGGAGAGAGAGAAATTACGATGCTGTTCTACAGTGAATCCCTCTGCACCTTCTCTCTCTCTCTCTCTCCATGGAAGGGGAAGGATTGGGATCTAAGCGACGGATTTTATGCCCCCCCCCCTTTCAGAATTGCGACTGATTATTATTTCTATAAAAACCTGGCCTGTACTTTGAAGAAATACTTCTAATGGAAGTTATAAATATGAGTATTTGAACCATATCTTTTTTTTGTGTGCGTGCGCGCACATTAAATATTAGTTTCTCTTTCTGACAGGTTGTCTTGCAGTTTGCTCGATCTGCTGACCGTCTCTTCGCTCTCTTTGTGGGTCAAGGGCTCCACTTCCTTGGAATCGGCATGCTTAAGGGCTCTTTGCCTCTCCTCTTCCGCTCTCTTCTCCTTTGCCAAAAGTCTGTAGTTGATCGCGTTGCCAATAAATAGCCAGATGCTTGCAACGATGACAATGACACCGCAGACAAAATACATGTATTTGTAATCTTTCGTTATGTCCACAAGCAAACCTGGAAGATAAAAAGAGAATCTCTGCAAATAATACTGGCGATGAAACAAATCATTCTCTCATGGCAGACAGAAAGGAAGGTCCGAATGCAACTTTTGGAAGCAGAAATAGTTCTTCCGTGATGCTCCAGGTAGTTGAAGATTTAAAATAAAAAAAACACATAAACAAATAAGAGTTTCTTTTTCAGTATGCTTAAATTTACATACTGAATTCACATAACAAACAACTATGGTATTTGGTATGTTATGAATTGGCATTGGTATTTTCAAATAATGGCTCATGTGAGCCGTCTCCAATAAAATGGTGTATCAAATGTACAGTGCTTAGGTTTGGACCTGCTGTATCTACTTCTAGGTGTAGAAGTACAGAATCCAATGTGAGATACACCAACATATTATGGTAAAATACAAGTAAGTGATATGATAGAAGATCTGTAAATTTTCATCCCACCACATGTGTTACTTAGCTCAACAGTGCCAGGATTTCTGTGCTATCGTTGACTGTTTCTTGCAAATGGTTCAAGAGTTAAGGCAATCATCATCAATCTGCTGCTCTAATTTGTTAAATTTAACATATATTTAAACTCTGCTCATCACTGACTGTAATTTTTGCATTGCATTGCCATTTGACTCTCACCTCACAATGTTCTCCTCTGTTAACTAGGATTTCGCTTTAGGCATTTAATGAAGTGGGCCTGAGTACACAATAGCTTATACTAGAATAGATTTTGACAGATTTTTAGGTGTCCCAAGACTCTTTTGTTCCAAGAGGCTAACATAACTACCTCTCTGGAAAGGCTTCACTGGTGTAAGGCCCCTTACTTCAAGAACTGCAAGGTTGGAGGTGTGTGTGTGTGCAAGCAGTGAATGAGGAAGAGAACTCACATTAGCAAAGGTGCTGTCTGTTTGCTGAAAATGACCAATCCAGAACAACACAGATGCAGCTTATTGATTATGAGTTGCTATGAATTGTCCTTTTGACTGTGCATTGGTGTAAAAAGTTCAGAATAAGTAAACTATATAATGGGAGATGGGATCCTTCCCAACTATGGACTGTCAAGGGATTCAACAGAAAGTAATGCTATGTTTGCCACCATTAAATGAAAGTAAATGGCAAGACGGGTGTAAGAGAAGAAGGGCAGAAACGCTCTGAAAGCGTATATGCCAAAATTAGTTTGGGAATCTTCAATGAGAAACTAGTAGTCTAAGCAGGACTGATCATTACTAACCCAAGAGGTAAATACACCACTAGGTGGCATACTGAGAGCTAGAGTAGCCAGTTTCTAATGGAAGAAAGCTCTTTTCGCGTGGAGATTAAAGGTCGTGATTCAGTTCAATCGCGATAATTCAGTGTTCTGTTCAATGGTTTTTAAAATTTAGACCAGGGCATATTAAAATTATATCAATGTCTACACACCTAACTTTGAATGAAAATAAAAGCCATGAGAATATCTGGTGATCCATTGCTCTTCCCTCCCTATACCCACTGAAGGAAATTCAGATAGGACTCCCATTGCATTAAAGGACAACAGCATCTTGTGGGATTGCCCACAACAGCATCCTCCGCACTTGTGATTCCCAGGAACCAGGCATGTACACTGCCTTGGTCTTCATGGTGGAAATGCAGGATAGACCTGTAATACCAACAATAATATTGTAGGGCACAGTAGGAAATGGTAGAAGGAAGGATCTTTGCGCATGCTGTGTGGAAGATAAAGAGAGGTGAGGAAAGGGGAGCCTGTGGGGAAAGCTCACCATGTCCAGTAAGACTGTGTGCTGTTTGAAGAAAGCCAGTGAAGAATGGAAGGAGAGGAGAAATCTGATTGGGATGACAAGTGACCAGAAGATATGGGTTGCTTGATTGAGAGGTGGGAACTTATGGAAGCATGGAAGGAAGCGGGAGGGCGGGTGCAGGGAACCAAAGAGCCAAGGAGAAAAGGAATTTAATAAAACGTTTTCACACAGGATTTAAAGACAGAAGGAAATGTGTGGACAAGGAAACATTAGATCCCAGAAGGGTGGGGCCAGGAAAGCAAATAAATCTGAATGAGGTGGGCATGGAGTTAAATTTCCTATATTGACTTGTACCAACCAGCCAAACTGTTGGTTGCAGGTCTCTTAACAGTTCAAATGCATACTTGCCATTTTCTTATCATGACCATCATCGATATACTCACCTCCCAAAGGAGGGCCTAAAAGAACAGGGCAGCACTCCACAATGGTGACGAGTCCTACAGCACTGGAGAACCGGCTAGCACCAACCAAATCCATGAGGGTCTCAAAAAGGACACTGCTGACCATGCCGAAGGCAAGTCCAAAAAGTACTGCATACACGACCAAGCCTGTGTAGTCTTCGGCCAGCGGGCACATGATGTGGCAGATGCCATTGTACAAAACGGCGAAACTAAAGAAGTATTGGATTTTGGGCCGTATGTATTTGGAGTTTGCGAGCAAGCCCATGGACGGCCTGGCAAACATATCAACAAAAGCCAGGATGGAGAGGAGAAACGCAGCAGAATATTCATCGATCCCCTTGTGCTTGGCATAAGGAGCTAAGAATACAATGGGGGCAAAAAAGCCAAGGAACATGATGACATTTCCAGATAGATAAATCAGAAACCCTCTGTGTTTGAAGAGGGAGAGATCTAAGTATGTGTTGATGGTTTGCCAGACGGATTTCTTGTCGTTCTTGTGCAAGGCAGAATCTCCTTTCCCCTTTTCTAGGTCTTTTTTGACTGCAGGTGCTGGTGTGGGTCCAACAGGCCTCATAAGAGACCCGGCCACGCAACAGTTCAAAAGAAGCCCTCCCAAAATGAGGAAGCTTCCCTTCCAGCCAAAAACATTGAAGAGATACTGATTGAGAGGTGCCAGAGTACTTAGAAACACTGGACTCCCAGCCATGGCCAGTCCGTTAGCAATGGGGCGTTTTTTGTAAAAATACTTGCCAATCATTGTCAATGCTGGCTGCAAGTTGAATGCCAAGCCCAAACCTAAAAGAAAGAAAGAAAACACACACACAAAAAAACATGAAAAATAGAGCATTCCCCTAGAATAGTACCAAATTGCCACCTTCCAGGCACCCCATATAAACAACAAACAGCCAAAATGCCAGCTAGTAATTCTCCAGAAATATTAAAAAGCTGTTGGCGCCGGCAAATAAACGTGAGCATTCATTGCTTCCCATGTGCTTTAATGTCACTGATATGCCACACAAAATTTCTCTCGTTTCCCTCAAATTGCAGTGCAATAAAAGCGAGAGCTCTGCAACGCACGATTCATGTTGCAGACAACGGAGTGACAGAGGAACAATGATATCAAGACCTTGAGCTCACTGTTTCTGTATTTTACTAAGCTATAATCCAATTTGCTCCTGGTTCATTTCACAGAAGTTATTAAATGTCACCTTCTCGACGAAAACGGCAAGAGTTTAGGAGGATAAATCCTCTGCCTTTAGCTTTATCTTTTACTTAGGTTTGAATAGGTACACATAAAAATAAGGCTTAAAATGCTTAATGGACATGGGCCGTTACACAGAAAATGACGCCCTCCCACATCATTGCGGGGTCCCGAGGTTTCCCATGGAGGAGAGACTCACACAAGCATTTCAGATTCCTTGTTTGGTGCTGTGACTGGGAACCTTACGGGAAGAATATAGTGGAATAGGCCTGGCATTGCCGGCAGCCAATTTGCCTCTAGCAATCTTACAGCTGGGTTACATTAGTTACCAGAAGGAAGAGTAGCCCTGAATGCATTCATGCCATATTATCTGAGCAGAGATGTCTTTCCTCTATGGATGTTACTCATCCTATGTGGATAACACTCTTTCTCAGTCTACAGCCTAATTCTAAGTCCTCACATACCGGTAGCACAGTGGCTAGCAGGTTTGATTTGAGCTGGAGAGACCTGCTGGAATGGCTTGGAGTGACTTGCTTTCTCTTTGGCTGACCTACCTCACAAAGCTATTGGGAGAATAAGGTGAATGAATTTACCATGTTTTTATGTGTATTAGATGAGGTTTTTTGACTCAAAAATCATGTCCAAAAATTGGATAGTGGCGTGGGGGGGGGGGGAAGCTGCGCACTGCCCGCCAGTTGGTTGGCGAGCATGCAACTCCCCCCATGCCACTGCGGGTGACGTGCGCTCTAGGGAGCATTTCCCGCAGCGGTGTGGAGGGGAAGGTGCACACACCAGCCAGCTGGTGGGTGGCCTGTGCTGTCGGGAGCTTCCTGCCAGGGTGTGGGGGGGACCGGCTGCTCACTTTGCCAACCCCCATCAATGGCCCTGCTGGGGTGATGGCGCAAGTGCAATTCCCTCTTAAAAAAGCTCAACAACTTTGGGCCATCTCCCCTCATTTCCTTTAAATTTAGTCCCCCCAAATAGGAGGGGGCCGTCTTATACATGGAAAAATACAGTACGTCTGGTGGCTGGAATGGTGAAGCTATTCCAAGATGCTCAAAGACAGGCCAGTATCATCATGACCTGCCAGTTCCTGAATCAGTCTCTGTCTTCAGAAGTCCACTTGTCATGTCTACTCAGTGCATGGCTACTGCTACAGATTATTTTATTATTATTATTATTTTAAAAAAAGCATACAGGATTGCCTGTCATAGCTTGATCCGTGCATCTTTCAGTTAACTTTGCACAGCCAGGTCAGCATGCTGCATCTTTGTGACTCAAGGCTGAAAGAATTGACAGGACATGACAAACTGCAGCCTCAACGTCAGCCTGTAGGTTGGCAACAGCATCGTGTTGTGAAAAGCACCGTGTTTGAGAGACAACAATCCTGTGTGCCATTTTTTATCTGTGTGTGGTGTCTCATTCACAAATGCAGACCATCGCTTGAGCGTGCAGTCACCTTGGGCAGTATAACTAAGCCTAGAAAACAAGCCACCTAGAGGCTCCGTTAGGGTGGGTGCTGAACAGCAAACTGTCTGCTGGCTGCATGCATATGTCTCCAAAGCCATCAATACTTTGAACGGGAGTTTAATAGAATGGGCATTCTATTAATAGGGCTTTTGCTGATGTTACAGCATACAAACCCAATCCTCGTGCTCTTGTACAGTAACTGAAGCCCATTTTTGGAAACATTGCATTTAGAGCTTGCTTCAGGGGTGTACCCAGGATCAAACCTGGGGGGGGGCAAGAGAGGGGAAGAGAGAGGGAGGGAGGGAAGAGAGAGAAGGAAGGAAGGAAGGGGTGAGAGAGAGAGAGAAGGGAGGGAGGGAGAGAGAAAAAGGAAGAAAGAAAGAGGGGGGAAGGAAGGATGGAAGGAAGGAAGGATGGAGCTCCCGTCCACCATCCCCCAGCTCAGGCTGCTCCTCCCCCCTTCCACGTTCCTGTCGCTGGCTGCAGCTGCGGAGGGGGCGAAAACAGCCCAATTTCAGTCTGCTTCTCGCCCTCCCCACATTCCTGTCGCTGGCTGCAGCTGCGGAGGGGGCGAAAACAGCCCGATTTGGGGCTGCTTCTCCCCCCACCACCACATTCCTGTCGCTGGCTGCAGCCACGGAGGGGGTGGAAACAGCCCGATTTCCATAACCCGCAGTGATTTTTCCCCTTCAGTTTTCGAAGGGAAAAAGTGTGGGTTATGGTCTGTAAAATACGGTAAAAACATTTTTGCTTCAGGCGGGGGGGGGGCAGCTGCCCCCTTGCCCCTCGCTGGTTACGCCCATGGCTTGCTCCTACATTACAGAATTTCCACATAAAACACTACTACTACACCGTGAATAAACTCATAACATAGCATGGGGCAACTGGGGCATTTCGGGTACAGTTGGATTTGTGTTCCTTGCTGTGTATGGTGACATGATTAAAGGCTAAAAGAACCTGTAGAAAAATGAAGTACTGATTACTATAATAGGTGCTGCCATGAGCTAATCAATGCCTGGGCTGTAACTGCGTGTGACACAGTAAGAATGATGCAAAGAACATGCACCACAAGTTGAATTTCCATTTAAAAAACTGAAACCCAAGGGCTTTGTCTGGGATAGTGGGTTAATACTTACCTCCAATGACACCTATGCAGATATAGAGCTCTAGGACACTGTTGCAGAATGAAGAGCTAACCATTCCAAATGAAGCCAGGACCCCTCCCGCAATCATGACTGGCCGGCTGCCATATTTGTTCACCAGGACGCTGCTTATGGGGCCTAAATACAGGGGGAGGGGGAAGAGAAAAATTACTTTCTGAAAGCATAACTGCAATGGAAATAAGGAGCACTTTCCATGAGGGACAGAAGACTTCACACTCAGCTTGGAAAAGATGAAGGAACCTGGTTGATCACATCACCGCATTCGCAGCAGCCTTCCACTGAATCAGTTTTAATCCTTACAGAGGTGAACATGAGAGGTCCAACTGCCCATGTATAACCTATTCAGGGCTGGGCCTGCTGTGCAGTGCAGTGAAGCCACCTACTTCAGCTGCTGTCATAACATGGGCTGGCGGGGAGTGGATAGATGAAAGCAGCAATTGGTGTCTAAAGAGCAGGGATGGGGGCAGGTGGAGTTTGGAATCAGTTCCCGTTTAAGGGTGGACCTGTCTGATTGGCGCTTTCCAAAGCAGTAGTGGTACCTCTACTTACAAATAACTCTACTTACGAATGTTTCAACTTACAAATGGAGCTCCGTCCGCCATCTTGGATGCGGTTTAGATAGGATTTTTTCTACTTACAAATTTTTAGATAGGGTTGCTTCGACTTACGAATTTTTTCTCCCAATGCATTCCTATGGGATTCGACTTACAAATGTGCGTTCGGAATGCATTAAATTCGTAGGTAGAGGTACCACTGTATGTTGAAAACTTTTCTGTCCTGACTTTCCATAATAGTTAGCTGATTATGGATTTTGTTTTTTATTTTTGTATGGTTTTTTGGTTTTTTTAAAGTGTGGTTTCAGATACAAAATTGTTGTAAACCACTCTGGTATTTTTGTACGACTAGAACAGCGGTGTATGAATATCTTAATAAACAAATAAATTTGCAAACCGGAACACAGCCACTTTGAAATCCGCACTTCTCTGGATTTTGTGATACAGTTCTCCAGCTGAGTGACTTGCGTAAAAATGCATAGGCTATGGTAAAGTGTGCACGCAAACACCTCTGTTAGTGAAAATAACAGAGCAAATGCATGGTATTGGCAAAATGCATGATATTGGTGAAATCACCAACATCATGGGGCCAGATGATGCATGATATTGGTGAAATCACCAACATCATGGGGCCAGAGACAAAAGAGGGCAAGGCAAGAAATGGGGATTTTACTTTTGTGTAGTATGCAGGTTTCTACACCCATCCAAGGACACATTCCAGCCAGGCAAAATTACGAAAGGAAGGTGCAAAGCATGTGCTATATGCCTTGGATGAGTCTTGTGGGCGAGATGGAGAGGCTGGAGGGGGGCTGCTTAACAATTGCTTTTGTTTTATTTTGAAATGGGGTTCCACAGAGAGAGTGGCTATGCAGAAAAAGTGACAGATAACAGGACTTATGTACATTTGGTACATGTGCATATTATATATCATGGATATGAATACATTTAGAAATCAACCAGATTTCTGAAGGCAGCCCTGTTTAGGGAAGCTTTTAATACTGGATGAATCATTGTATTTTAATATTCTGCTGGAAGCTACCCAGAGTGTCTGGGAAAACCCAACCAGATGGGTGGGGTATAAATAAATATAAATATAATAATAATAATAATAATAATAATAATAATAATAATAATAATAATAATAATAATAAAATCTGCTTAGACACCAACTATTTCTCTTCCTAGTAGGGATGGAAGAAAAATTTGTTTTTTCAACATTTGCCACCAAACTGACCTCATTTGCACCTCCCTGATTAATTCATAGACAAAAATGTAATTATTCTTTGCATTTCATACTTCTCTGAATTGCAGAAGTTCATGTCTCAAAAAATATACCAACATGCAAAAAATTGCATATTTTCAGATAAAATATGTTTATAACGGTAACATTTAGATAACGTACATGTTGTGATAAAATGGCGAGAACCAACCAAGTCCAATTACCCATTGATTTCAGTGGGTCAACTCTGAGTATGGCTAGTATGCTTGGGGTGGAAATGCACAGATTAAACTGGAAACCAGATGGAAGGGATTTATGAATGAACGCGTGTGAAACTGACACAGACTGGAAATAGACTGCTCTGTCCAGCATCTCTTTATATGCTGCTAAGGTGTATATCATAAATGATGAACTCTGAAGCTACATAGGCCAGTGTAGTACTATTCTGTTGAGATAAGGCTTTTAATGCAGTGGTGTAGACCCACAAATTGTGAAAATCTGTAGTCATAAATCATGTTTCTAAGGAAGCTCAGTTGCTAGACTTATTTCAGTCTGTTATGCATTGTGGTTTTGTGATGTGCTATGTCAAGCCATTGTTTCTCACATGAACAATATACTGTATAGTTTTGAAGGGTTTAAAAATGGAATGTACCGGTATGTATTAAATATCAAGACTGAAGGGATGTCAGACACATTTGGGGAATTTTCCTCACCCCCAATTCTGTTCCTTCAGGATCTCACCTGTCTTAGTTTTGTAAGTACTAAATTACCATCCTTAAAGGAAAAAGAAATAAAAAGGAAGCCAAAGCAGCCTAACATTTAAAGCCAGTGCTAAAAACGACTCTGCAATAAAGTGAAATGTCAAGCACTGCATTTGGTTTTTACTGAAAATCTATCTGTATGTTGTCCAAGGTATAAGCTTTCCATTAAAAAAAACAACCCAATAAAAGAACAAACTTTGCATTTCCAGTGTGAGAAGTTAAGTAAAATATGCTGTAACCTACAGGTGTTTATGGAGGTCTCAGTTTGACAATCTTTAACTTGCAGGCCTATCCACTATGGCGATAAAGATATGTTTTAGTCAAATATTCTCCCCTTGTTCCTGGAATGCTGTGCTAATAAGGAATCAGTCACATCTCAAACCCCAGGACTTCTTTTTCAGAGTATATGTCAAAAGATTTCAAGCACGAGAATAATGGAAGGCAACCTAGCTTTTGAGATGTTAGCCCCTTGTTGAGCAAGAAATGAGTTGGCTCCAGCCATGTTAAAAGACCCACCAAAGTCAATGGACCCAAGTTAGACATGTTCATTAATTTCAATGGGTCTCCTTTGAGTAGGACTAACATTGGACACAACCCAATATTAATCAAGGGTGGAAATAACTTTTTGGTAGTTTTTCACTCTTGACCTCCCCTGCCCCCAGTTTCTCCACCATCCCTACATGAAATTTGACAGGCCGCCCACCCCTGTTACAGAACCTGACAAGATTAGAACATCTTCCTTAGTTAGGTTGCAGCTGCTCCATTCATTTCAAGCAGCTTATACCACTTTAACAGTCATGGCTTCCAGCAAAGAATCCTGGGAACTGTAGTTTGTTATAGCTGCTGGGACTTGTTAAGAGAACCCTATTCCCTCACAGAAATATAATTCCCAGAGCTCCGTAGGAAGAGGAAATGATTGTTAAGCTACTCTGGGAATCGTAACTCCCTGAGGGGAAAAGGGGTTCCAACTCTCCACACCCTTAACAAACTACATTGCCCAGGATTCTTTGAGGGAAACCATGATTATTAAAGTGCTATAATTGAGCTTGAAGTGTATAATGTAGATATGGTCTCAATCAACATATTAATCTTCCATTGGGGAAATCATCACATAGACCTCCAAGACAGAGGAGAGGAAGCACCTTCAAAAGGCTAAATGAGTCTTCCCACACTTTTAAACACCATGATAAAATATAGCTTTGGTGGTGGGATACACAAAGGGTTACAGACGCAATTATATTTCACTAAATAAGAAAATATGGAAAATGTTACCTGCCATATCAAGCCTAATGCTAAAGTTAGCCAACCACCACGAAGGAATATGTGCCTATTTTTTACTTTAAGAGTCTAATATGAGGCTACAGCCTCTTGCCTAGATGCCAAGGATATAAATCCAAATACATTGTAGCTATGAGCATGTAATCAAGCCTTTAATGGCCATGCACAAATGCAATTGCACATTTAACAATTTTTATTATTTGTTAAGTGGTGTCTGCTACATAGCAGCCTGTCTCTTTAATCAACCCTGTTTTTCTTTTTTTCTTTTTTTGCAGTCACTGGCATGATGTTCATGCTATTCTCCAAGATATGTCTTTGACGGACCAAGTGAAAAAGGCAACTCTGAAACAAGATGAAGGCTTGCGACTGTTCAGCTAGGGCAATCTGTTTTAACAGAAGCTAAAGAGAAAATCCTATATCTATATCTTTTTAAAATATATATAGCCTGATTGAACTCCATGGGTTTTACTCCCTGATAGATAGGTGTAAGACTGCACACTGAACACAAAGGTCTGAACCGGGCTTCTAACCACATTCCTCTCAACATGGTTAGATGCCTCCACATGATTGGAATGCTGCACTACAGGGTTATTGGTCATGCAGAGGCATCTAAGTTCATTCATCCAGACATGCGTGGAAGCCTCCTTTCTACCCAATGCATGGTTGGGGATGGCATGCGTGGCCTCATACCTCTTATGCCAGATATGGGGAACTTGTGGCACCCCGGATATCATTGGAATTCAGCTCCCATCAAGCCCAGCCAGCATGGCTAATGATCAATCATAACAGGAGTTGTAAGCCATCATCTGAGGCCCATTTTTTGTGCCTCCTCCATGAGAGGTCCAAGAGAGTGGCAACATGAGAACAGGCCCTTTCTGTGGTGGCTCCCTACTTGTCGAATGCTCTCCCCTGGTAGGCTCGCCTGGCGCCTTCATTACATATGTTTAGGTGCCAGGCGAAAACACCCCCCTTCTCCCAGCCTTTGCCGAAGTAAACAACCTATGGTCTTTCAAACTGCAGGAGGGGGCTATTGTTTGATACTACGGTATGCATTTTTGTGTTGTTATATTGTAAACTGCTCTGTGGTCCTCAAATGAAAGGCAGTACAGTGGAACCTTGGTTTATGAACACCTCGGTTTACGAACGCCGTGGACCCATCTGGAACGGATTAATTCACTTTCCATTACTTTCAATGGGAAAGTTTGCTTCAGTTTATGAACAGACTTCTGGAACCAATTACACCCATGCTTCAGGTTAAGTACGCTTCAGGTTGAGTACTCCGTGGACCCATCTGGAACGGATTAATCCACTTTCCATTACTTTCAATGGGAAAGTTCGCTTCAGTTTATGAACGCTTCAGTTTATGAACAGACTTCCGGAACCAATTGTGTTCATAAACCGAGGTACCACTGTATAGAAATTTTATTACTATTAACAATAATTTTAGTTCAACAAGATATGGTGGGCACAGGTCCTACTCCCTCTCTCTTCTCTTTCATCATGCACCCAAGGAGGACTTAGATTTTCATGTTTTGTATTCAGAGGTGGACTTTAGGATCTCAAATTTCAGTGGCGACCTGTGTGATGCTAAAATTTGGTGCCCTCCACCTCTTTCACTCTGTTCTACAGCACTGTTGTGGCGTCCACTGCAGTATGGCACCCACTGCAGCTGAACCGGTCGCATAACTCTAAAACCATCTTTTTGGGTTGATAGAGATCCATCACCTTTGATGTAGAAAAGAGGGTAGTTAATGGTCCATGTGTAGGAAAGGATTTGGAAGAAGAGAAAAGAGAGGGGGGGGAAACCTGCAACATTTCAATATGATGAGTAGTGCTCATATCTGTTGTGTGTATCTAGTGAATTGAAGGTTTGGGCATGATATTATGCATTTTAAGTCAAGCACAGACAGAATTGGGTTCAGCAATACTGTACAGATTTCTTAAACAATATAAATAATAATATGGGAAAAAGCAGTACACTTTTTATGTTTTCAGAAGCACAGATGATATAGAGCATTTCCTTTTCTCCTTGTTCCCCCAAACTATGTAAGATTATGGTAGTGGCAGATAAGTTTAAAGAACCCAGAAAGGAATGAAGATTTGTTTGGCATAAAATCCATATCCTGCTGTGCTCTCAGGCAGAAGAACATTTATCAGTACAAAGGTATTAGGTAATAGGTATACTCCATTCATTTGCGAGTCAAAGAGAAGCCAGGATACAAGAACCATTACATACCTACATTTGTCCTATGCATCTCAAAGGCTAAAATCAAACATGTTTAAGTAAGTAAAACATATATGTACTTCTCCCAAATAAGCAACA
This sequence comes from Zootoca vivipara, assembly GCF_963506605.1. Taxonomy (NCBI): domain Eukaryota; kingdom Metazoa; phylum Chordata; class Lepidosauria; order Squamata; family Lacertidae; genus Zootoca; species Zootoca vivipara. The sequence goes on along the minus strand of NC_083285.1, from coordinate 25,193,609 downwards.
CTTTTGAGGGCTGACAAAAAAATTGACACATGCTGAGATTCAGGGCTAGCAATGTAATGTAATAGGCAATATAGGAACAAGTTAGATCATTTGGTCCACATTGGCCAAGATAGTATATATGGACTGGCAGCAGGTACTGTACTCAAGTAACACCTGGTGTTACTTGATGGAACCTGAGACCTGTCACTGAAATTCAACAACAGCAAAATGATGGCAGATGACCCCACCTGCAAAATCCTCTGACATGCCAAAGCAGCACAACATCAATAAAGCCATAAAATGGAACATAATGTTAAAATAACAGTTACAATAAATATATATATAAAAAGCCAGCAGGAATGAATATCCGCAGAACCACATGCAAGAAATCAATGTGCTTTGTGATCTGAAAGCCGGCCTAAATAAAAATGTAATCAGTTGTCGCCTGAAAGTTTTGACTGTGCGGGCCAAGCAGATGTTCCATAACTGAAGGCAGAGGGTGGCAATGAGAATGCCCTGTCTTGTGTCATTACTTTCCTAGTTTCTTCCACAAATGGGGCAAGGATCAGGGCATTGCCTGCAGGTTGTAACTCAAGTACTAAGATCCCAAGTCACTGATGGCTTTTAATGTTATTAGCAAGACCTAGAGTTGGACTTGGCAGCTCTCTGGCAGCCAGGGCAGTACTTTCTGGACTGGGACGATATGATCCTTGCTTGCTACTCCTGGACTAAAGCATTCTACACCACCAGCAGCTTCCAAACTATCTTCAGGGTTAGCTCAACACAGAGTGAATTGCACTACTATGTCTGGGATGCTACAAGAGCATCGGTTACTGAAGCCGAGCTGAATTGAGGCAAGCAGTAGAAGTTAGTTCCTTTCTGGCGCCATCTTCTTTGCCTTGATGTTGATTTAATTCTGTGGTGTGCTATAAAGGTGCCACACAACACACTTATGATTCCAAACAGACGGATAAGTCCTATGGAAGCACATATAGCTATATCTATGCTTAATTCAGACAACTGCTTTCTCTCTCCAAAGCACAATCGCTTCAGTTATAAACATTCTGATTAAGATTATTGAGTGCTGCTGTGTGTTCTGGATTACTTCCAGCACCAGTGCCTGCTCAGAGAGGCCCTGATCACCTCTGCTCATTGTTTCCACTGTTTATACAATGGCACTGGAAACACCGAGTGACTATGGATGTTGAAAACACTCACCTGTGCAGTGCCTCCCAGAGGTGGCAACAGGCACCTTTTGTGATCTCAAAAGGGGTGGCATAAATCAGAAACTTAGATGCAAGGAAGGCTGTGCAGCTTTTTGATGGACAAATAAGGACCAGTAGCTGACTACAGAAACGTCAATGCAATCAAGGAGTTGGCCTTGTTTGCAATGTTCAAATGGTTCACAGGGTACAGGATGGGAGGCTGCATAGATTTTGGATACACCATGGAAAAATAATTCCTCTTGCCAATGCACATACTTCTCATTTCAGCCAGTATAAAAGGGAAGGTCCATAGCTCAGTGGCAGAGCATCTGCTTTGCACACAAGAGATTCGTGGTGCAATCTGTGGCATCTCTAGGAAGGACTAGAAGAGACCCATGCCAGAACCCCAGAAAGCCAGTGCTAGACAGTAGTGAGCTACATAGGCCAGTGGTCTAACTCAGTATTCAGAACCTCCCTGTGTTCCTAAGAGTTAGGTTTGGGGCTTCCACTACCAACCCTCCATTCAAACTGGCTCCATCAACATTCTTGAAATCCCAAGGGGATTGCCATGACTCTTGCCTCCTACTTCTTTTTAATCCCAAACCCAAAGCAGGCTGCAAATATGAGTTGAGGCAGGGAGTGGAGAAAAGCTGCTGTAGCTTTTCCCATGTCACCACCACCCTCCCCAAACTGCTTTCCCCCACACTCGTGAATGGATGTGGAGTCTGTATGGGAAACACATGGCAACCCAGATTTGGTGAATTCTAACTTCCAGACTGGTAGAGGGCCTTCTCGGTAGTGGCGACCTCCCTGTGGAACACCCTCCCTTCAAATGTCAAGGAGAAAGAAAGAAATACACAACTTTTAGAAGACATCCGAAGGCAACCCTGTATCAGGTTTTTAATGCTTGATGTTTTATGTTATGGGTGGGATATAAATAATACATTATTATTATTATTATTATTATTATTATTATTATTATTATTCCCAGTCACTATGGCCAGCGCTCAGGGATGATGGGAGATGTCAGTCCAACATCTGGAGGCACCAGACTTTGGACTGATATCTGTAGCTTGTCTTTCATGGATGGGCAGAGAGTTTAGAGAAAGGTTTATCCAAAAGCCCTCTCTGCCAGTCTCCCCTAACATTCATCAGCATCTTTGCTGATTACAGACATAAACTCAGGTTCTCTGTGCTCCTCTCCAACTCCATGGATCTCTTTTTCTAACTGAAATATTCTTTCTGCGAAGCAGAAATAGAATCTTCATGCAATATACAACTTTCAAATACTGTAGCTTCCTTTACAATGTTTTGGGAAGTGCTGGTTTGTTATATAAGTGTTTAAATGTGCTGGGGTGAGCATTAAGAAACTCAGTGGCAAATGTAAGGTGCCTGGTAGAATTAATAAATGTTTCCTGTTCAGGAATAGACAGGCTGATTCCCGCCCTCACCGTGCTTAGCATTTAACAGTGATTAATTCAATCCCCCAAGGGCTTCTGGGCTTCTGTGAATCTAAGCGCCACGCAGCCATTCCTGCACTAAAAACGTTCCAGAGGTTTCACCTAAACATTATTGCAGGTGACCTGCACAGTGCAATGCTGCCACAAAAGATTACTCCTTCTGCAAATGAGATGCCAAACCAAGAACGGCTAAGCCCAATCCTTCTTCCCAGTGAAGTGAGAAATGATATAAATTTTTTAACAATGGAGCCGATAAAAATTTATGCACTTTTCCCGCGCTTAATGAGAGATTCGAGGGGGGCCTTGTCGCTTGCTATACAAATGCCCTTAGTGAAACATTTAAAACTTCCTGCTGAGACCAAGCTTTTGGAAATATTACCCATTAATCTCAGTGGGTGATTCTTTCTGCCATGGATGGTTACTTGTGAAAGCCTGAGCTACAATCTGGAATGGCCTGGTAGTTATGCTGAAGGAAGCAATTTTTTACATTTTTTTAAAAAGGAGATTAACATAGAATTTGTATGCTTCTAGAGTATTTGGGGGGGGGGAGAGACACTAACATTCTTCTCATTGTAAAGAAAGCCTATACCTAATCCCAGGAGAGGATGGCCCATTGGTGCTAATGGGGCACTGCCCCACCTACCTCAGTCTGCCCTTAGCCAGTTCCCCACGGCTTGGCACTTTGCTTCCACCTGCCATTGGCTCAGCCTCCTCCTCCTCCTGACCTTCCTGACTCATGCTCCACTAGCCCCAATTGGTACCAACCACCACTGTGGTTTTTTATGCACCCCCAATAAAATTTACACACTGCTTGACTGTAGAAAAACGCACACCCTCGGAGTGGTTTACAAAAAGAATATGTGGCATGCCTGAATCCTTAACTAAGCATTAAAATGCAGTTGGCTCATCGTTCTGCAGCTATGTTTTAAATGCTAAATAGTGAGCATGGAGGCTGGAAATCAGGTTCAGGACTGTGGCATGCTAGAGCTTCCCTCCCTGCTGTAGTCCCAATGAACACTCCCTTCTTTCGCACCACTGAGATGTGGTGGCTTGGGTGCGTGCAGGCTCCGTGCTGCCCAAACCGTCCGTCCGCTGCCTTCCCTCCCCCCAGCTGTAGGGCGGCTGAGTGTGAGGAGGCAGGAAGGCTCTGGAGGCCCCACGGTGCACCCTGCCCCTATGGACGGCTCGCCCCGCCCTTGCCCTGCACCAGGCGCCCGAGTGGCTTCCTCCACCGCTGTGTGGAACCACGAAAGATGTGGAGCCAGCACTGAAAAGGCACTTCTGCTGCCCTCCACACTTCATTTCTGCATACCGTTTTTGGTGGGCAATGTTGTGGCCGGGCATTGGGCCCCGCAGTGATCTGGCTGGGGGCGGAGACTGATACCCTCCTCGTAGCCAGTCAGCTGCTTCACCAGCACTAGGTGGGGCTCTACCCATGGGCAGCCCTGCTGTCCAATCAGCACCAGTAGAAGGCGTGACCATGGCAACCTTAAACTGTGGCACAGCCTGGGGACCATCTTCTCATGCCCTTCTGCTGCCCTCCATACTTCATTTAACAAGTGAAACACCAGGAGAAGCTCCTCTGTTGATCTTAATGCAGAGGTAGGCCCACCCAGAAGAAGGTGTTTTCTCAGATATTTGGGCCCCAGATCACTCATGGTTCATGTCATCATAAACACCTTGAATGACTGCCCAGAAGTAACTGGCAACCAGAGCATCTCTTTGAGAATATTCTTTGCTACTACTATATTCGGGGGGGGGGGACGGGGGACGGGACGGCAGACTATAACTATGAACAAGGGCATTTTGCATTTTTCATTCTTAAGGTCAAGAAATGTATTAGTTTCCCATTATCACCAGGCCGTAGCTCCCCATACTATGTGGTTGCTTCAGTGCCTGAATTCAGTTAAGCTAAGGGAAGACATGAGATTGCTGGCAACTGTACCCTTGTTTTGCAGCTGCATAATTCTCTCAGCTACAGAGGAGTTGCTTTCAGATGACACCTGCAAAACAGAGAAAGCTCGCAAGTTTTAGTCCCAATCAGCCCAGTGTCCTGAGGTTGCTGTTTTAAATCTCCAGGATGTTTTATTATATGACCCCTGACTTCAAGGTTAGGGATAATACGGATTCGCTGCAACTGTTAATCAGGTGAACAGCATTTCTTTATTTAACTATCACCATAAGAAGGAAGCTTGCACTGCATCCTGCAAATATAAAGATGGTTTTGCTTTGACAAAAGGTTCTTGCAAGATTTTATGAGATGATAATATTCTGCCTGCCCCCCCTTTTTTCAATGGGATAATCTGTGCTGCAACAGAACCACAAGAAGGTGAAAGGAAAAAAGCAATGTGGAACACTCCCAGGAGATAATGAGAAGATTTTGGTTTTCTGAAAATACATTTTACATGCAAAAGATAACAGCCATTCCTAGCTTAAGTCTCTCATAAGTGAGCAGGAACTAAGAAGCAGAGATAAGTTTAGCAGCAAATAAGTATTAAAGTGGAGAGCTTAAGCAAGTAGTTATCTATATAAAGCATTCAGCTCTATCATTGTTCCCTTATTTCTGGTTCCTCGCACTTCCTATTTGGTTTATTTATATTTTCGCCAAGAAGGACAATTCAATGTTGCTTCATTTCATTTCATTTGTTTGTTTGTTTAAAAGGAAGGATAAATAAAGATTGAGAAGGGGTCCATCAACACTCTTTGAAAGGGTTTTAAGCATATGGCTGACAGTGGTATTACTAGCCAATCAGGTTCTGACAGCCTGAGGTACTCAGGCTGTGCAATTGCCGATAATGACAGTAGGCCCAGGAGACCTGTTAACTAACAGTATTTCCTTACTAGAAAAGCCTGGCATTGTAGCCTAGGCTTTTTCTAGTAAGGAAATACATTTTTGGGAAAAAGCTTCACTATGCCTGTAACTCTCTTTCATTACGCTTTATGCCATGCCACCCCTGGCAGCCATTTTGTAACTGGCACCCACAGCACACTCTCAAAACGCAAAATGTGCCCACTGATCCAGAAAGGTGGGCAACTCCGGCCTTAAAATTTAACAGCAGACAAGCGGCAGCACAGGTGCTCTTTGGAGCTACCTCCCCAAGGATTCCTCAAAGTAAGGGAACTCCAAGGCATTGGTGTCCCTGAACTTCTGGTCTCTGAAGAGCAGGGAGGGCAATTTTGCTTGCCACCTTATGCAATGAGGAGGAACAGCCCCTTTGCTGTTCTGCTGATGGGGCTGTGTGTCTTCCTCTTCTCCTCTCTCCCTGTGGTGCATTACTGTGTGTGTGTTTCTGTATGAAGAGAGGCGAAGAGCGAGGCTATTGCCTGCTGAGTATGCATGTGAGGTGTTATGCATATGAGTGTGTGGTCTCTATCTGCCTTGCGGCTTCAGTTGTATGCACTGTCTGCCAGTGATTTATATTTGTAGGGAAAGTCAAAGTCAAAATATCTTTATTGCGCTAGCGATTAGCCATAGCAAAAACCCGACCGACATCAACAAGTAATGCCGAATACAAACAATAAAATGACAAATTACATAAATAGCGCTGAGCCGCAAGCATAACATAACAAACTAAAACATGAATTACAATGACACAGATAGGGCTAGTGTTTAAAACTCCTAAGGCCGATTATAGAATTACGGGTAGATGCCAAGCAGCTAAGAACAGAGATGGACTTTTATTAATACATTCTGGAAATGAGTAAGTGTGTTAATTGTCCTGTTCTAGATCGCAGTCATGGTGCTCATGATTGCTGGCACTCCTATTGCATCCAGCGCGTCTTCATTGCAATCACTCCATTGCATTAGAAATGTAAATTCCCACCTGCTTTTAATCAGTGGGCCCCTATAAATGGGCTCTTGTTTATGGCTTGCCTACAAAAATAGCACAATCTGCACACATATATTTGTGGAGGACGATTCCCCCCCCCCCAAACAATAAATGTCACTTAGCCGACAGATGAAATGTCCTCAACAACAACAACCAAAGAAGCCCACTCTTATTATGGTACTGTAGTTTTCATTTAATTTACAATTTAATTAATCAATGCGCTGCTTGGAAAACAAGGCAATTAGTTAACCTACAAACAAACCTTTAATTAACTGACAGCTTTAGAAGCGGCAGTATATATGGCAGTGCAAATACCTTTAACTGCAATTCTGTGCAACCGAAGCAAATGCAAGTCGTTGCTCTTTTCCGTGCCTGGTTCCAGTGATTATTGGCGCAAGTACTGAACACATGCATCTGGAATTGGCCCTATCACAACCACCTCCCTCTCCCAAGGCCATGCCTCTTACTAGTCATAATTCAGACTCTCCCGGAGTCTTTATACCTTACTGTAATGTGTGTATGGACCTACAATGATGGCTCTTGCTCACCTGGAAGATGGTATGAATGTGTAGAAGCTAACCCAGGGCACAGAAGTAAACTTTACATTTGTCCCACCCGCTTCTGCTTCTGGACCGAACTGGGGCTGCTGGAAAGCTGCCCAGAAGGAAATGTGACCCACCGACACTTTGCCGCCCTTGGCTCCTTTGGGAGGAAAGGCAGGATATGAATCTAATCAAATAAAAAAAGATACATTTTTTTTTAAAAAATGTTCCCAACTGTTGGATTCAATGTCTCTCTGGAACGTACATGGGGTATGATTTGCTTGGCTGTCCCCAAACCATGTAATGTCAGAAGTATGACCTAGAATGAATAATAGCCAGCCTTCAACATCATGTTGCTTTAATTGAGTTATTTTATGAAGTTTGTTTCGGTATAAAGATATCGAAACCACAGACAGAATGTAGCCACATGCTTAGGCCCTTCTTCTTTCGGTGACAGTGGTGGGAGTCCTCCTTTCAGCCCTTTGATGTTTGTCATGATTTCCTGGTAGTTTTAGTTTATTTTTCAACAACTTTTGAAAATTGGTGGTAAAGCACCTTTGAGTCCCAATTAAAAGTCCCAATCGGATTCCTGGGTAAATCTGGGGTGATTTCAAGGCACATAAAAAGCAAAGGTAGCTGTGTTGGTCACAGTGGAGCAATGCCTTTATTAACCTCAAGCAAAATGACACAAAAGCATGGCAGGTTTTTGCGTTTTCCGGAAGTCTTCATTAGGCAAGCTGTTATACACCAGCACAGAGATCACTGTTTTTCATGTGCCTTGATGAATACCAAACCTAGCAGTTCAAGGCACAGTCTAAACCTAGAGGGCAATGATTTCTCATCAGTTGAAGATCGACTTCAGATTTTGTGGGCTACATCCCCTCCAGCCATTAGATAACACTACACAATTTGGTTTCAATCGATTCTTTCTACCTGGTACACTATTCAAAATTAATTCCTGGTTTCACTAAATTAAAGACTGCCATGTTTACTTCTCTTAGCTCTTGTTCTCTGCCTACCATGGGATGAAATGGAGCAGAGGGGAACCATGGACACCACCTTAAGCTCCCTGGAAGATAAAGGTGGTCTATAGATGTGATGATAGATAGATGATAGATACATTCAGACACACACACACACACACACACACATACATACATACATAAAGGTAAAGGACCCCTGGATGGTTAAGTCCAGTCAAAGGTGACTTTGGGGTTGTGGCGCTCATCTCGCTTTCAGGCCGAAGGAGCCGGCATTTGTCCATAGACAGCTTTCCGGGTCATGTGGCCAGCATGACTAAAACGCTTCTGGCACAACGGAACACCATGACAGAAGCCAGAGTGCACAGAAATGCCGTTTACCTTCCGTCCGCAGTGGTCCCTAGTGTGCTTTTGAACTGCTAGCTTGGCCATAGCTGCCAGGTTTCCCGCTGAAAAATGCAGGATCAGCAGCGGCGCGGCACCGGGAGTCACTTCAAATTCCGGTTCCCCGCGCTGCCCGATTTCCGGTGCCCAGACATGGGCAGAGCGGCACCCAAAATGGAGCCTCCCTGGCAGGTAGGAAATCCAGGGGATTTCCGGGATTTTTTTCTATTCAGGATAACAGTGGGAAACGGATTAAAATCCGGGGGTTTCCCGTGAAAAACGGGAGACTTGGCAGCTATGTAGGTTGGCAGGAGCTGGGACAGAGCAACAGGAGGGATTTGAACTGCCAACCTTCTGATCGGCAAGCCCAAGAGGCTCCGTGGTTTAGACTACAGCGCCACATACATACATACATACATACATACATACATACATACATACATTAATTATAATAATAAATTATAAATAAATAATATTACATGGTGTGGAGAAGGTGAATAGAGATATGCATTTCTCCCCTTTAATAATACGGGAATCTGGGGCCCTCCAATGAAGTTGAATGGTAGGATATTCAGAACAGACAAACGTGCAGCACATAGGAGTATGGAATTAGCTCACACAAAATGTAGTGATGGTCATCAAATTTGATGGCTTTAATAGAATATTAGACAAGTACATGGAAAATGATGCTCTCACTGGCTTCAAGTCATGGTCACTGTGCTATCTTCAAAATTTGAGGCAGCATGCCTTGAAAGGCCAGTTGCTTTGAAACAGCAGGGGGAGAGGAGAGGGCTATTGTGCTTATGTCTTGCTTGTCCCTACTGGAGAGGGATGTGGTAGCTGTGACTCTCCAGATGTTGCTGGACTCCACTCCCATCATCCACAACTACTGGCCATGCTGGATGAGACTGGCGGCAGTTGCAGTCCAACAACATCTGGAGGACGACAGGTTCTTCATACCTGATACAGGCATCTCATTGGCCATTGTGGAAAAACAGGGTGCTGGACTAAATAGTCCGTTGGTTTGATCCAGCAGAAATCCTCTTATGCTCTTTGGCAGCTGTGTGAGTGCCTTGTGCATCCCAAACTACAGAGGAAGTCTGTGAATCAGGGTTTAAATGTTTTATTATATAAGGAAACAGGATCAGAGTTAATAACACTTGCGGTTGTTTTTATACTTGGAAGCTAACAGATGCAAGGACAGCTGAAATTGGATGAATCAAACATGTTTTCTCACCATAAAAATAATTCCAAGCTTATTACATCTTGTGAGTGCAAGATCTGGCTGCCAACGGTAGGCTAGCTTAGAGCACCATTCCCTTATCTAAATTAACAATCCAATCATTTAGAACAAATGCTTTAGTAATTTGGATGCACACACACACAAAAGTCAGAAAAGAAGATATGACAGGGAGCAGGCAGCACAGCTTGCCAAGCTGTGCTAGAGAGAGAGAAACTGAGATGCAGATTTTCTTCTAAAAATATGTGCATGAAAAATGAACATTGGGTCAAAACAAGTTGTGAACTGCTAATGCCTTGCAAATGACAAAGGATTATGCTTTCCTCCATAAATATATTTATTGCACATGTTGATCACCAAAGGGAACTTGGAAAAGATTAAAAGCCTGATTCTAGCTTCTGTTGATCATTAAGAAGATAAGAAGAGCCTGCTGGATCCAGCAATCTACCCCAACATTCTCTCCTCACAGTACCAAACAGATGCCTATCGGAAGATCACAAGGAGGAGCTGAATGCAACAGTACTCTCTCCAGCTGTGGTTCCCAGAAACTGGCATCCAGAGGCATACTGACAGTGGAGGTAAAACACAGCCATCATGACTAGTAGCCATTGATCACCTTATCATCCATTAAGTTGTCTATCCCCCTTTTAAATATTTTCTGCTGAAAACCTAAGGACCAGGGCTTCTGCACAAAGACACCACGAGAAGGCCTTTGTATCAAAATAGGAATCAGTGCCACCAGTGGAAGAACATTTCAAAAAGGGCATATCTGGGGCATGCAGGGTGAAAAGAAGCCAGGGCTAATACGGCAGAGGTATAACAATCTAGAATGACAGCTCCCTGAAGCAAATAGCGCAGCCTTGTAATTGTTGAGGGATATACCAAGGATGTTTTGAAGGGAGAGTGGAAAGAGCTACTTCACTGTTGTACAAAATGCAACACTAGCAGTTGCCAGAAGAACATAAGTAAAGGCCAACCAAAGGCCTATCTAGTCGGGCATCCGCCAGTTTCTCCAAAATGTTCCACCAGATGCCAACCAAGAAGCAGGTGATTAGGGCAATATCTCTTTCCCCCTATGCTCTGGTGTTCAGGAACATGCTGTCTCTGATCCCTGGAGGTAACATGCAGTCGTTCTGGCTAGGAGCCCACTGGCAGTCTTGTCATGGATTTTTCTATAAATGAAGCTTCTGCTTGCATCACAACAGCCACATCCTACCAAAGGATCAGGCTGTTAAGAGAGCAACTTTTCCTTCAGTATTATATCTGAAGGTTCACTGAAGATCTACTGTTTGCTCATAAGACCAGGATTCTAGCTACACTAACAGTTCCACCCTGCTTATCTATGCTCAGTGCTGGCAAAACATTGGTGCAATGGTGATACAGTTTCATTCTCTGTACATCATTTGGTGCAACTGTCAATGAGCTCTGTTCTTATGAGCCAAACAGTAGCTCGTACTGTGACTCAGCAGTATCATGTTTCCCCAATAGAAGCCATTGAACCTTGGCCTGAAAACAGCTAGCCTATGATTGCTTCAATACACTTTTAAAAACAAACAAGTGGATATTTCATAACTGAGAAACAGTGGCAGATTTCAGCTTCCCAGCACAGCATTCTTGGCACATACCACACGGGCTGTTTCAGTTTAAGATATGCACAACACATTTTACAGAGAGTATTGACAATTTGGAGGAGGGCAACCAGAATGGAGTGGGGTTTTGGAAACCACGTCCTAAGAGGAATGGCTGGAAAAGCTGGATCTGGAGAAGAGAGCCTAGAGAGGAGAAATTTAAGGGGAGACATGACAGCTGCCTTCAAGTAGCTGCCACATAGATGATGCTGTACCTAAATTCCTGCACTGAGCAGGGGGGCTGGACTAGATGACATTGAAGATGCCTTAAAAACCCTAAAATGCTATGATTTTATAATGTGTGTCTCTCCCAAGATGGTTGCATATACTATACCTTATGCTGACAATGATGTCTCACAGTCCCTAGCAGTAATTCAACCCTTTCATAAGTACTGTAGTCTCCATTTTTTTGGTGTCACATTTTATGGGAACACATCCCGAGTTAGTTTACACACTTTCAAAACGCCCTTAAAACTAATGCAAATGTCAAAGAACAGAGCTTAAACAAATTAAAGGTATGAATGCTTTATACAGTGTTTTAAAGAAGCTCCTTATTTATTACTGCCTTTCACAACCTTTTGTCATTTATAATAAACTCTCCTTTTCCTGCTTATTATATTTTTTTCTTTGAAAATGATATTTATTTATTGAGAAAGCCTTTGACACAATATTGACAATTGAACTGATCTACATTTGTCCTGCAACTTTAGTATTTTAGATTCTTAAAACTGCAGAAGCATCACTTTAGTAATCTCAGAAGGATGATTTAGCTGTCAGCTTCAATGCTTCCATCCTACTTCTTTTCCCGAACAATTCTGATCACACACACACACTCCATTAAACTAGTTCTGGTGTTTTTGTCTAGGTTTGGCAGCAAAAGTCGCAATTCCTACTTCTTTGTCACCTCTACCAGCAAATATCAAATTAATTCAGCATGATGTAAAAATGTCTGTCTCTCTGTGTGTAAAAAAAAAACCCATCCAAATGTGAAGTATTCCCTCATGCCCAGGAGGCATTTGGAAATTGGGAAGTTGTGTTTTCAAGGGCACACTAAATGAGGTTCTTAAAATTCAAGGCTGTACATATCCTAATAGAGGGTAAAAGTTTGTCCCACACAGCAAAGGACACAAAGGTCACACTGAGCAATTTCCTAGTCATTGCCCGTTTTGTTTTCTCAAAACCAATGTCTTAACTGACAAGATACTATTGATGGTCTAGGGAAATAATTTCTGGAGTCTTAGTTAACCATATGAAAAACTTTTTGTTTTGTTTGTCTTTGCTTTTTCTTTTTTTTAAATGCAGCCATCTGGTGTTTGTGTTACAGTGTACATGAATTTTGCAACTGTCATTTTTGCAGTGCATACCATTTTATCTTCACAGTAATGTTGCTAAAAATGTCTGAATTGCCTTGTTGGATTTGGACCACATAGTTCAGCACTCTGTGTCCAACAATGGCCGCCCCTTGCATCTTACAATAAAGGCAGAACAGAGGATGGAAATAATTCTCTTCTGCTGTTTGTTCCCAGCATATGTTAACAAAACGTGCACTGACCTTGAATATGGAAGTTCTGCCACTTCAGTTTGATAAGCCTAGCCTTCTAGAATTGTCTTAAAACATTTTAAAGAACCACTCATGCGAGTGATATCACAATATCCTTTGACAATATGTTCCATAAACTGATAATGCCTTGCTTGTTCTGAACCTGCTGCCAATCACTAGTCTGAGTGCTCATGTTTGGAAAGGGCAGGCAATTCCCCTTTATTCATTTTCGCTGCATCATTACTTGCTTTATTATATGATATTTCCCCTCTCTCTTCTTTTGCAAACTAAACTTTCAACACAGCCTCCCCGCATTATGTACTGAGAGCCTAATGAGTAACATTAGCAAATATTCTGAACACACCAAATGAAATGTTCTTTTTCCAATTAACCTTCAAAATAAACCGCAAGAGCTTATCATTGAACTATTTTTTAGTTGTCCTGTGAACAAAAACATCAGGAGCTTGCTGCAGCTAGGTAACCTTAAAAGGCAGATATTTTGACAAAGCTGTAACGGTTTCCACTGTAAAATGCAATATGGTATCCAAAGAACATATCAAAGAAGGAAAACTGAATTCTGCAGAAAAGCAGATCATGTAAATCTGCAGATACTTCCTCTTTGTTTGCAATGCATCCTGCTTCGAAAAATCATACCATTTGGAATTTTTGGGTTGTGAGGTAGCTAACAGAATAAGGTTACCAAATCTTTTTCAATGAATCTGGGTTCCTCCTAAATAGATGCATTTTGTCAGGGGACTGACTCGTAAATCCGGGGACTGTCCCTGGGAGAGATGGAAGGGCATGAATTGAAAGGAAGTCCAGAGGTTGGGAGAGAATGAAGATGAAATCTATCTCTGTCTTCCTTTGGTTCTTGAAACTATCACATACAATCCAGGGGTTCTAGTCGTGAGAACTAGAGGCATGTTACTTTATTTTAAAATATAGATAAGCTGCAATTCCACAATGTACCCACGTTACAGATAGTACATCTGTGCAACGAATGTATGAATACTGTATGGGCAAACAGCTGGGGCATTGATTTATTTCCCAGTGCTCATACAAATTGAAAAGCAATTTTATTCTTGTGAAACGATGGGAGATTTAAGTATAAAATTAAAAGCAATATATATATAAGTGTGCTGATTGTCCGGTGCCATCCCACTGTATGTCCAAATCCTGATGATAGTATGCTATTTATTTAATTTTTGCGGGGGAAAGGTACTATTTAGCCCACCATATGAATGAAGGTTTGGAAAGTGTCTGAACTTAATGAGGGGAGAAAATGGCAGCAAAATAGCTTGTACTTCCTAGACTAATGTAGCGGTCAGGCATGCCTGAGATGACCGAGCCGCCATACTATACCTTTAGTTTAGGGCAACACCCAACAGATAGTAATTGAGGATCTTTGTACTGACTTTACTGAGAAAGTCTTGTGGCTGAAAAAGAAAAGAAAAAGCCCTGGAAACACATATAAAAAGAAAGAAGCCTCCTACTGACAAACGTGCTCCACAGAGGAGCAGGTCCACAGTGTAAGCCTAAGGGGCAAAGTGAAATTTTTTATACAAAACTTGATTCATTTAACTTAGCACATCTTTCCTCTGCTTTCTTGAAGGAGGTAGCGGGGGGTAGTTGAACACAGTGCTTGACCTATCTGTTGGAATTAACCACGAATCCAGGAGACCATATGGATTTGCCAGATGGCCTGCTATAATTTCATGACATTTATTCGAAGTATGAAGTTAAGTGATAAACATAATTAACATTCCTTTAGCTCCTTCCTGGATGTCTTTTATTAGTTTCATTTTTCCCCAGATATTGAAAGGTAAGTTAATACCTTGTTACCGAAACACAGATGCCTGCTAATTACCTCAGGAGGCTGAAGGCTCCGAAGCAGAGATCCTTAGTCTTAGACTCTCACTTACCCAACGACCCCGCTGTGAAGATTAATAGGCAGAGCGCTAAATCATAATGAGTGTGTCAGATCTCAAATGTTTTTCAGGTTCTCCCTAATTAGCATTAAGAGATACACAGTGTGCCCACAACATTTTCAAGATATCTGCCAGGCTTTGCCATAAACAAGCTACCTGACACGCTATGCTTTTCCTGCTTTCATTCAAGCAGTAGTACAACAAATGTTAAAAACCAAACAATCGAATTCGATAGGAAAAGCAACAACCCAAAGGAATAACTCCCTTCCAAACATTATTATAGTTGTTTGCCTTTTTTCATCCTCTGCCAGTGATTGTTCGGTGCTTTATTTATTGGGAAGCTATTTTGTGGTGGCTGTGGCTTCAAAGAATGTTTAGCTTTGGCAAGGCTACCTGCTGCTAGCACATTAAAGCCATACAGCAAGATAAGAAAATAACTGCTCCACCGTTTATCTTGTTACTTTTGCTATAGAATGTGGAGCTTGCTCAAAATCCTTTTTCTATGCTTGATATTTATTCTGGACAGGCAGATAACATTTCTGGGTTTCTATGCACTGTATAAGGTGGAACGAAGTGCTACAAAAAAGACGAATTGTTCTGAAGTTCTCAAGATGTTCTCCTATCCTAAGAGACAGTGAAACCAATGGCAAACTGGTTGACGCCAGTGCTAAACCGAGAGGCAGCATGAAATTTATCCATTTGCATCAGGGGTGGCTGCAAGCAAAGTGATCAAGAAGACAGACAGGAAATCAACAGGGTAAAGAGTCATTCTCGGTCAACCAGAAAAGACGGTGCTGATGAAAAATGGAATCAAATTACTTGAGTTGTTTGATAATGCTATATTTTCCAATAAGGAGAAAAGTTAAGGTGCCCCATGAACCTTAGCAAATTGTTAAGTAGCAAATTAATGGGTCATATTTCAAATCAGCCTTCCGCAACCTGGTGCACCTCATAAGTTTTGAACTACAACAACCAGCATGCCAAAACATCTTGAGGACTTCAGGCAGAGTAAGGCTGTTTCAAATCCTAATCATCTTTCATTTTGTTCATTAAAAAAAGAAGCAGTTACAGTACTTCTATTTTTTGCTACTATTTCAACAGCTGAGGGTCAAAGTCAGTTGCCTTCTCTGTTACTTTATGAAATACCTTCTATTATCCATTACTTTCCATTTCAGTGTGACATGTCTATCAGCAGTAAACTTTCTAGGATCACTATTCCTATTGTTTTTTTATCAATCCATAAAACTTGATACCCTGTTCCATCTGTTGGTTCATGATTGTGCTTTGCTTGATTCATTTATCTCAGCATCTGCTTACAGAAAACTTTTTGGTAGTCCACCTAGCTCCCCTTTCTTAACTTCTCCATCTCTTAAATCAGGGATGGGCAGACCTAAGACTTCTGGAATCTATTTTGGGGTTGTTGTTGTTTTCCTAAAACCCTAGGATCTGCCAGGCAAAGTACAAAAGACACTTAGAACACTGGCGGAGGAAGAGGAGTGGGGGGGGGAGCGCACCACCCCTGGCAGCGTGATCCTGGTGGGGTTCCATCGCAGCTGCCCCCTGCCCACGCTGGGCGCCCAGTCCCCAGGATGCGTGCCAGCCCTGCCCCAGCCTGCTCACCGCCCCCTGGTGCCGGAGCATGAACCTCTGCCACTAACTTAGAATTAAAAAAAATCTATGACACCAGAAATTATATTGAAGTACTATAGCTAAACTGAGTTCCACAGCCGCTCCAAACAAAAATCCATACCTTATCCTGGCCATTTCCCCTTATTTCCTTGATGTCATTTTGTTCTTACCTCTGTTACACACTAGGGCAGGCATCCCCAAACTTCGGCCCTCCAGATGTTTTGGACTACAATTCCCATCTTCCCCGACCACTGGTCCTGTTAGCTAGGGATCATGGGAGTTGAAGGCCAAAACATCTGGAGGGCCGCAGTTTGGGGATGCCTGCACTAGGGTATCAGAAATCCTTGCTGATCTACCTTAAATCACCCAGCCAACCACTAGTAGATCCCAGTGGGCCTTCTGCCCTCACTTCTGCACTATACCAAGCAGCAAAACCAATTGCACCATTGTTTGAAATGAACGCTCATGCATTCAGAGAGTGATAGTTATTGGAAGCGTTTAGAAGAGGAAGCAGAAGAAAGCAGTATACGGTTCTTTATGAAAACACATCTTAGAGAAGCCATGAACTGCAAAATCATGGAACAGAACTTTACTTAATATTATAAGACCATCTGACAGGCAAAAAAAGAAGAAAAGTTAGGTTCTCATATACCTCCTGCATACATGACAGCCAACATGATCGATGATATCCAAGCTATCTGGCTATATGATGTGCCGAAGATCTCCTGTATCTCCTTGAAGAAGACTGTGATGGCTTTAGGGAATGCGTAAGAAAATCCAATGGAGATGAAACTGCCAAAGACCACGACCCAACCCCATCCACCGTCCGGGGGAGCGTACTGCGTCGTTGTTGCGGGCGGCATTTTTTAATCTTTACAACTAGGCTGCAGAGGGAGGGGGGGGAAAGAAAGTTGAAAAGGTTATTGAAATAGCTTCCTCTTCCTTCAGCATACTGTCCATATATAGTAGCCAATTCAATACAATAATACAAAACTATTATCCAATGCTTTAGCCAGCAGCAGATTCTCAAGTAAGACTGTCAGTGGATGATGTAGTGCAATTACTCATCTATAAAAGCCAAGGTAGCCTTCAGGGAGGGTGAAAACCTTGGCAAGGGTTACTGGAAGAACCTTATTAGGTATACTGTAGTTTTTCCAGGTCACTGATCCAAGCCACTGCGGTTGTATTTAGCAATTAATCACAGATGGTAAAGTGACATTTTGGGTCTTCTAGTATCAATCCACCCAGCTTCACCATCTCCAGTGAAGTGTGGTTGATTTGCACCATATGTGGGCCTGGCCTATATCTACTACTTCTATTAAAATGCAAAATAGTGCTTGATCTCAGCCTTAAGGGAACATCACATTTTAATAGCGTATCATTTTCATGAAAAATAATACGTAAAGTGACTTGCAAAGCTGGTAAAACCCCAAAATTAAAACCATTTAAAAGACATACTGTATATACATACAAACAGTTTTGCACGCATGCAAAACTGTAAACGCATTTCCAATATAAACCAAAGTCCAAACTTCATTCAGAACATGGCTTGAATTAGACTATATGAAATAACATTTTTGGAAACCCGAAAGGCTTGATGGAAACCTTGTTATTTCATTATGTGAATGTGGAAAGTGACCTTTAGTGCTATTAAATCTGAAAATAAAGATTGGTTATATAATGAGTAGCAAAATTGGGATAAAAAAAAGAACTGAATTACACAGCTCCCATTTCCCCATTTGAGTTGCCCACCTCCCTCCCAGCTGCCCTTCCCACTTCCCTCCCTCCACATTCCAGCTGCAACCTTGATATCTGTCCCCTAAAGAAGCGATAATCCCAGCATGGGAAGAATGGCAAGCCAAGATGTTGGACTACGCTAAAATGGCAAAACTAACGGGAAGACTCAGGAATCAAGAAGACAAGGGGAAATATTTATAACTTACTTAGGAGACCATTGTAAGCAAATTAAAACCCTAGCTGGACTACAAGAAACACTTGTAAAGTAATGAAGATTATAGATAATTTGGAAAAATGAAAATTGTGGAGAATGTACTGATATGTAGCTTTGAATTTGGTTTCAAGGACCCATGTAGGGGAAGGGGGGAAGTCATGAGATTCAGAGAATCTCATAAAATGATTGTACAAATTGTTTGAACATAAACTTGTAATGATAAAAACTAATTTAAAAATATTCAAAAAAGAGATATCTGTCCTCTGTCCTTCCCGCATGCCCATGTCCTTAGGCCTCTTCCTGAGTCTTCCTTAGCGTAGCGGCTCCTCTGCCATCCCTCTCGCAGCTGCTATCACCGTCCAACTAACGTGCATGCCTGTCTATCTGCCACCATCACTGCACACTTGGACTCCCCACCCACAGATCTGCACAGGAACCATAGAGAGGGAAAATGGAAGGTGGAGTGGTGAGCCAGCTTCAGTGTCCGGGCCCTGCCATGTTGACCGGAGGTAAGGAGGGGAAGCCTTTGTTGCTACTGGCAATGTCTGGGGTATTCCGGGAGTGGCTTGTGTAAATCTGGTATGTACCGATCAAAAAGGGGCAGTTGTGGGGTTTGTATTTGCACAGTAAATGCTTCCTGTTTTAGATATAAGAAGCCAAGGAGGTTAGGGCTGGCTCACCCATGAGGCAAGGTGAGGTGAGTGCATTGGTCGGCTGGATCCACAGGGGCAGCAGATCCGGCTTCCAACAACTGTATTTCATGCTGTTGTCCCCACCCCCCACTGGAACCAGTTTTATTTCTTGCTGCGATCTGTTTTGTCATGGGTTTATGGCACTCTGTGTACAATGTTCTGTTTTACAGTTTTAGAATATTTTTTGTTCTTCTACTAAGCCATATTTGTAGGTATTGGAGGCTGAATCTGCCTCCTCCTCGCAGCCCCACCCCCATCATTTCTTGGAGAATAGGGGGCACTGCTGGTCTCCTCCCACCCCTAGGGAGGAATCTTTTTTAAAATATAGCTTTATTAATTTCCAATATATAACCATTACAAAAAAAGAGAGAAAATGATACTAAAACAAAATCCCAACTTGCCCCCTTCCAGGGCGGATCAAAGTTTGCTGAAGTCCAGTCTGTGATTTTGGTAGTTGCCATTCTTCAGATTAGCCAGTAAACTGTTTTAGAAAAGGATGCCATATTTCAACAAAATTGAAATTATCGTGGCTGCCCTCTGGGGCCTTCTCGGTAGTGGCGCCCGCCCTGTGGAACGCCCTCCCATCAGATGTCAAAGAGAAAAACAACTACCAGTCTTTTAGAAGACATCTGAAGGCAGCCCTGTTTAGGGAGGCTTTTAATGTTTAATAGATCACTGTGTTTTATTTTTCTGTTGGAAGCCGCCCAGAGTGGCTGGGGAAACCCAGCCAGATGGGCAGGGTATAAATAAATAAATGAATAAATAATAATAGTAATAATTATTCTAGGGTCTGCATCCACCTGGAGTGATTCAGAGCTGGCCCCTTCCTCCCCACCCCCCAGGATGGCCTTTGATTCCCCCACTTAGGGTGATTTGAGACCCCCCCCCACATTCCCAATGTTGATTTTCACTCCTCACTTGTCGCCCACGGGGTAGGATGGGGACATTATGTGCTTTGCCTCGGGTGTCTAAGTGTCTTGGGCCAGACCTAGAGGAGGTAATGTAAGTGTAAGTTCTTATTGCAGAATGTGCCCTACTTGAATGATCCTGAAAAGGAAAACTAAATGTCAGAAATGGGGGCTCCATCCTAGCCTTCTCCCCACTAAGTTAGTTTTCTATGTTCAGGAGTGGCTCCTCACATGAGCGCCTGTCTGTAGTCTAAAATGGGACCAACTGAGAAAACTAGTCCTTACACACAGGGTAGCTGTGACAGAGATTCTTAAAAGCATCGGGCTATTTCTCTCCCCATTGTTGGTGTCCAAATTACTATTAGTTTAATCTGTGCTGACAGATACTGTCCATACCTGTCCACACACACACACACACACACACACACACAAGTGTAATGTTGGGTTGAACATGTCCGAAGACCACTGACATGATGATTGCAATTGTTGCGAAAATAACACCATGTAAATCAGTGCACTGGAGCATTCATAGGAACAGAGCCTTCCATCACCAAAGCCTTCTGCAGACTAATGAAGAGATTCTTTTCCCAGTGTATCTACTGGAAAACATGAGTCCTGTTTAATGATAATGCCTAATGAGAAAATCACTACCCCAATAACAAACAACAAATAAAGAAGTATAGCTGCTAAATTTCAATATGTCTCAATTGAATTATTCTACAGTCATACCTCGGTTTAAGTACGCATCAGTTTGAGTACTTTCACTTTAAGTCAGGGGTCCCCAAACTTACCCGGCTTCGGGCCGGATGCCCGCCGTGCCGATTGCGTGGTGGGACGGAGGGTGGGGGAGTGTGCGCAGGAGCGCGTGGCTGTGCGTGCCCATGTGCATGCGCAAACACTATTTCTGGCACACTCCTGACCAGGAAAGCGGCAGAAATAGCTTGTGCGCATATGCAGAAGCCTCCTCCAACCCGGAAGTACACCGGAAATGACGCTTGCGCGTGAGAGCAAGCTATTTACGTCGCTTTTCCGGGTTGGAAGTCGGCAGCCGCACCGCACCGCGCCGGTAAGAGCGGGCAGCGGGTGGCGGGGGTCCCCGGGGGCCGCATAAAAGAGCCTCAAGGGCTGTATGTGGCCCCCGGGCCATAGTCTGGGGGCCCCTGCTTTAAGTACTCCATGGAACCATCTGGAATGGATTAATCCATGTTCCATTACTTTCAATGGGAAAGTTCGCTTCAGGTTAAGTACGCTTCAGGTTAAGTACGGACTTCCAGAACCAATTACACTCATACTTGGGGTTAAGTACGCTTCAGGTTGAGTACTCCGCGGACCCATCTGGAACGGATTAATCCACTTTCCATTAATTTCAATGGGAAAGTTCGCTTCAGGTTAAGTACGCTTCAGATTAAGTACAGACTTCCGGAACCAATTGTGTACTTAAACCGAGGTACCATTGTATTTGCAATGGTACTGGAAAGCTCTGATGCAACAGAACTCATACAGACAAATCAAGGCTGGATGTACAATTCCTAATAATAATAATAATAATAATAATAAATTATTATTATTTTTTAAAAAGTTGAAGTCCCTACAGAACCTGTTTGCTAGAGAAAGGAGAATGGTTGAGACTGATTCTATCTCCTACTTCCTCTCCCAAACAGCCGGGTAGTATCATTTGGCTTTTGGAAAGGCATTGCATGCACAGATCAGGAAGAGGAAGGGTATGTGTTGTACCTGATAGCTGCCAGTGAGGTGGTGCAGTTTGGGCTCTGTTACTTTTCTGGCTTGCCAACACAGCAGGTTGCTGTTTGATGCTCCTGGTGCTTCATCTATGCTGCCCCTGCACCACACCAAGCTCCCACTGACTTGACCCTCTCCCTTGCGCTCTTAGTAAGCACCAATGACCTGCTGTGTTGGCAAGCCAGGGGAGCAACAGAGCCCCTTCCACATTCCACTGGCCACTACAGGTGGTACTCCATCCAGCTGTAAATAGTCATTCTGATTTCTGCACGCATCATATTTTCCCCTAGCTTGGATTGGCATGAATGGATGGGTAGATGCAATGGAGTCCAGCTGGATCGGGGCTGATAGGTATAATTGAGATCCATATTGAAAATGAGCAAATAGGTCTGAACCACAGCAATAGGATTGGTTGACAAAGACGGGCAGCAATGAATACCATACCAAACATTTTAAAAGGATGAAAACTGAAATAACAAGGTCAGAGAAACAGCCATGACAAATAATTCATCTTGATATCATGCACTGTAGATTCTAGTCAATCATGATCAACCTGTTTAGACTGCTTGTCTGCAAATGCTTCATTAATATTCCTCTGCTTGCCGACTGACAAAATCAACTCTCAATACAATAAATAGCTTGTCAGGAGAAAACTCTGAAAATGCTCGACTCTCTCCCATTTTTTATTTTTATTTTTACAAATTCTCGGTATTTATTGTAAGATAGGCTGCAATTCTGATAATACCAAGGGGTGACTTTTTATTCCCCCTTTATGTTTAAGCAGGGTGCAACTTCTGCAGTTCCCCGCTGGCTGATAGAGCTGCAAGGATCACAGTGACTTACGAATCTATTGAATAAACTTGTTTGACGCGTTTCCAAAGACATGGCAACAACGTACAGTGGAGAAAACTGGTCACTGAATTGACTTGAACCCTACTTATCCGAAGTGCAGGCTCTGTCTTGCTTTGTACAGTAGTACCTCTACTTACGAATTTAATGCGATCCGAACACACATTTGTAAGGCGAAAAAATTTGTAAGTCGAATCCCATCGGAATGCATTGGGATAAAAAATTTGTAAGTAGAAGCAACCCTATCTAAACCGCATCCAAGATGGCGGACGGAACTCCATTCGTAAGTAGAAACATTCGTAAGTAGAGTTATTCGTAAGTAGAGGTACCACTGTATTTCCAACTGCACATATCATACAACGAGTCCCAGAACCAGGAACCTTTAGTTTTGCATGCAGCTGTCCTATGTGGTCAGCTAAACAAACTGCATCTAGGAAACATTTTCCTGGCAATGAAGTAATCTCAGGCTCTGAACTGGCTCTGTACTCAGGTGTATTCCTCAGATTCCATTCCCCAACTCTGATCACCTCCAACAGCTGCCCATGGCTCAGCATTGATAACCTCAAGCAAGGGATACAAACACATGAGGGCGCACTGAAATGAATGGGACTTGAAAGAGCACATCTCCCATTCATTTAGCTGCCCGAAGGATCAGTGATTAAGGGAGCTAAAATAAGCTGAGAAGATGATATGGATACCAATAGCACGGGGACTTCTCCTTAAGTTGGCAGAAAGGGTCAATATAAGAATAAAGCTGATCAAATGCCATTTCGCTGTTTGACAACTCCCTGGTCCTGCCTACCTGCAAATAAAATAATATAAACCCAAAACTGTTCAGAGTCTTTCCGCCACACTTGATTTAATAGGGTCAGCTAACCTTTCTCTTTACAGTTCAAACTGTTGGCTTGTCACTACAGTAGAAATCCTGATCCACTTATCAGTCTATTTTAATCATTCTTACTATTCCTTAAATCCCTGTGCCTCGCCAGCATTAAGTACACCAAGTTGTATTACAGCAGCTAAGGGCAGTTTAAAAGGACTGCCGTCAACATTTAAAGAAAGTAGGGTGTTTGACAAATATTAGCTTGGAATCCCCTTGGGATTTAACAACAGTTTTAAGGCACCAGGAAGCCCTCCTTAAGCCCTCCAACAGAACTGAATGGGATTTGTGCGATAGACCAAACCATGTAGCTAGCCTGGAAAGGCACAAGAAATCACTAAGCCATGTATTGAGTGGTGGGATGTTTTACCTCAGCATGGCAAACTATAAACAAAGTGGCATTTACGTAGTCAAAAATGTGTGTTTATCTACCTGAAAGTCGGACAATATAAAGAATTCATTTGAAGTACGCAGGGGGGGGGGGAACACCCCTAATATTACTGGGGCAAAGGAAAGTATAAATGCACGGAAGGAAAAACGTCAGTCTGTACTTTATTTCTGGGGAGGGTGGGGGAAAGGATGTTGAATCGCAAACTTACTATGTGTTTGGTCTGAGAACTAAAGAACTACCTACTAATATATACACACAAATTGCTTTCAACTCCCAAGATGCCTTAATCTTTCACTGTAAAGCCATTGTATAAAACTTTTTTTAAAGGCCCCCTTCCTTCTCTTTAACCAAGGAGATTTTTGCTTACGTAGGCCATATGCAGTCAGACTAACCAGAGTGGGAGAAGGCGGGAAATAAACATTAATCTGGTATTGGGGCACATGGGAATGTAAGAAGGGTTATTCTTATGTTCTTATCTAACCCATAGTGTCGCACTTCCGGCCTAGCATCCCTAGAAATTATTAGCATCTCTCTTTGTATGCAGAACATACTTAGCCCATTTTTATTTCAACAAGTATGTCTCCCTTCCTGCTGCCTATGCCTTAATACACACACCAGGCCAACTTCACACAAAGAATGGGAGGTATGGATGATGTTTCATACACGGCCACCTTGTGAATGCCCCCACATGGCCTATCACTGGTCCATCTAGTTCTGTATTCTGTTCTCACAATGGCCAACCAGATACCTGTAGGAAGCAGAACATGAGGGCAATAGTCCTCTCCCTCCAATCACTGAAAATTCGAAAAGCTTTGCCCACAACTCATTGTTTGCATGCTGTAGGGTCACGCACTTCTCAAAGAGCTCTGACAATAAGCGTGGGAAATAAACTGTTTCTCAGAATGCACGAGATGCCAGGGCTTAGCTTACCAAATCTAGATTTATAGAAATCTATGGGAGATTTGTCATTGGCAAAAATGGGACCACCATACACTGGCATTGTCTGAGTTGTAGAGTGGAAGAGGAGTGTAGTGCTTAGCTTTCAGACTAGGGCTGTGGACCCACTGCCATTTTATTTTGCATCCGATGCGCTGCCGCTGCTGGAAAACTGTGTAAACACATTGTTATCGTGATCTGTAACTGTACCTACTATGTCGTTCCTTAGGAAATACTGCATTTTGATACATTTCTCCCCCCAACCACCTTTGATTCAAATTAATGGGAGCACAGTCTGGACCAGGAAGATCCAATTTCAAATTCCCACTCGAGTAAAACTGTGGGCGACTGCAGATCAGTCACTGTGAGGATAATATTGGGGGGGGGGTGCTGCTGTTTTGAGCTCCTTAAAGTAAAACCTGGGTTTAACTTTAATATATATATAAAACTTAATAAAATACCCATTGTCACCAAATCACATATGAAACGGTAAGAACAGCTTGATGGACATGTATTTAAGAAATTTTGTGCTGTGAATTTTTTGAATTTTTTACCATGTCATTAATTGATGCAGTGTTGGTACAAAAAAAAAAAAAATTGCCCTAGATACATTTTCTGAGACTATACAGAAAGAATATGTTACCGGTATCAAAACAGGCTCCTTTCTAAGGATATACCCAGTGAGAAAATCACATTCCAGAAAACTGTTGGATGGATGTTGCTAATATTCTTCTGGCAGTAACACTATTATTGCCTAAATTGTTGAATTTCAAATTAACACTGTGCAGAGCTGGTAACTTTGTCAATCCCACTCATCACTTGCCGTGTTTCTGTTTTGGAAGGTGTTAGTTGTTTGGCACATAATAGCATAAACGAGAGCAAATGCTTTTAGATAGTATCACTGCAAGTAATACATTCTGCGCATCCCTTACTGAAGATCCATTTCCCCCCTCTGAAGATGTAACTTTCATTTTATTAGCTCAAACCCCAGCCAACCTGTGCTTGGATTTAATAGGATTTAGTCCCATCAAATGGGAATATGCTCTCACGTTTTCTTTAAAAACCAATCCGTTAGCAGTTTCACCTTCCCCCACCATTGTAAACATGTTGTTGTATAAACCAGCGTTTGTGGCCAGGTAAAACAAATGGAGATCGAAAGACTGAAATATCTTAGCATCAATACAGGCTGTTCTACAACACATCTATAAATAAAAACTCCCCAGCGCTAAGGGCATGACCCAGCCAAAGTTAAGCACCACTGGTTTCGGCGTGAGTGCCAAGGATAAATGCTTAACTGAATTATGGCCATCATTTTTAACTTCAACATTATCAGAGGTGCAGGGGCTAGTTATAAACAGAAGTAAGTGAAGTCTCTCAAACTCCTCCTCACAGCAAAGGGGTGGCAGATCTGTCAATGTTGGTTTCCTTCAGTTTCCCATTTTTTCCAGCATTCAGTTCTCTACATTTCCACATCAGCTTGCAGTTGTTTTTAAAAAGACCTTGTAAAAATTCAATGGCATTTTGTGCAAGCTTCTCCTAATATGCATGCCTTTGTATGCAATTTTGCATAATATGTGTGCAATTTCCCTTAAACCTGCCCATTTTTGCAAAACCATTTATCTTAATATAATGCATGCTTGCATGTTATTTACACAAATTTTATGCACCGTTCATCCCAGTGCATGTGTTTATGTTCACATTACGCACCTGGAGGGAGAAGTGAATTGCAAAATTTGGAGAAGTGCGAATTTGGAAGTATGGTGTGTTTCAATTCATGTATTGTTTTGCAGAATAAAATCAGAGAATTGTAAGGGACCCAACAGGTGACCAAGTCCAACCCCCTGCAATGTCAATTGCCATGCTAATTTAATAGATTCTGCCTTAAATGCATACTGAACTGAATTTCAGCCCCAACCTTACTCACAGCAACACTGGAGGATGAGACGGAAGGGGGAAGCGCATGAGTCTAAGTCACATGGTTTGTGTCATGTGTGAATGTATGTTTGGTTGTGCTCTGGACACTGATGTCAGAAAAATGAATGTGAAAAGTGAAACTCTGGCCTTAACCAGTTAGCTTTCAAATTAGCAGAGGAGCAGCAAGGAAAGCAGTTGCAGGACAAACCAGGTGAGTCATATGTTGCAGAATCATAATAAACTGAAAAGCAAATTCTTTTGGAAAGTGGGACACAGTGAACATCAATCTGTGCAATGACTTTGGTGTCAGCTTCAGGAGAGAAATTTAATCAGATCTGTAAGGAAAAGGCGTGAGTCATGTTCTTCTCTAGTGACACTCAGATACCTGTTTATCTAACCAGACTACAGTTATCATAGATTTCTTTTAAAATTTCCACTAGAGGTCAATCTACACAGAATATAGAAAATGCCTGCCTATTCTTTCCACCTTATCCCTGGGATCCATGCAGGCCCCAATCTAGGTGCAGTCCCGGTGGCACAGGGCGCCAGGGCGCCGGGCCGGCGGCGGGGGGGCTGCGCGCAAAAGCCGCACGGAAGCCATGCTGCGCGCTGCGAGGGCGGGGCGCCGGAGCCATCTCCGCGCCTCAGCGCCAGGGCTCCCGACCTGCTTGAGACTGCCCTGGATCCATGGCATGCTGTAGCTTCCCAACAACTCTGTGAAGTAGACTGAATGGAGGGCTAATGATGATTTACACAAGGCTTACACAATTTCAAACCATGGTTTATGATCCTGTCTTATTAATAAGCCATAGATAATACTAACTATGGTTTGTCTGAGTTTGGACTTAACCAAAAAACAGCAGTTCGTTGAACACCAAGGGAAAAGCTTCCAATCTCCTCTATGCCTTTACACCAGGAAAGGGGATGGGGGGGGGGACACACATAAGCCAAAGGATTGGGCACACTGCACTGAATTTACACAGGGTACGACAAATGAATGATTTCCTCAGGTGTACTTAAAGTGCAAAACAACTGCCAGAGAATGCAATTTAAACAAGCAAGCAAGCAAGCAAGCAAACAAACAAACAAGGAAATGTTTTTATTTTTATTTTTATTTTTGAAAGCCATCTTTCTTATCAAAACCACTTCCCCAAGCTGCGTTTTGCTGCATGCAGGAAATGTGATGGGTGCCTGGAATGCCGTGATTTTCCTACAAAAATTCATTTAGCCTGTGCTTTGTCCATAATACTTTCCTATTGTTGCACAAATTACCTAGAGTGGCACCTGGAAAGCCTGACATTGTTTTGAAAAGGCACATGGCAATTATGCTCCCTATAATTAACCAGAGAACTAATAACTGGAGACAATTATCATCATTTGCTATAAATAACTCCTCTGTTAAGCAAAGATAGACACTGACTCCTGCAGTGGTATCGATATCTAACTGCCTCTGCCACTGAGAAAGCCGCCAGGCTGGACAGATGGTTTCACTGATTATTTTTCAGATTGGCCAGAATATCTGACGACTTGCATAAATGTTTGATCACATGACCCGAGTCAAACGTTGCGTGCCCATCTGTGTTAATTTCCCCAACACAAACATTTGCATTTTCTTAATGATAAGCATTTGGATGTGGTTGAATTTAGATTTCCAAAGCAATGGATTTTAAACTGTTAGCTGGACCCAAGACCATTCCTTGAAATTGGAAATGCACTGGCAGAGTACTTTAGGGTTTTGCATATTACTACACATAAGAGCAGAAGAAGGTGTAACAACAGCAGAAGTGGCTCAACAAGGGTGAGCCATGATGCTCACTTCTTATTAGGGATGCTACTATTGCTTACCAGGAAGGAGCAGGCCAGGGTGGTGAGGATGCCAGTGTGGTGCAAACACACCAGCAGAGCCAACCCAGCACTCCTTGCAGTGCATTCACCCAGCACCCGGCACCCTGCTGCCTCTCCCCTCCACCTCTTGGTAAACAACAGTGACCCATCTTCTAAGACCATAGCATAGCAGCTCCTCCTCGATAAATACCGTGTTTCTCCAAAAATAAGGCGTAGCCATAAACAAAGCCGCAGCAGGCTTTGTAAGCATTCAAGGAATATAAGCCATACCCCGAAAATAAGCCATAGTGACAGGCGCAGGTCTGGAGGGCGCCAAGGAAGAGGCGAGGCTGCCCGCACCTCTGAGCCTCCTTCCCGCTGGAGGAGCCGCCCTCCAGCTGCTGCCCGTCTTCTTTACCGCGGCGCCAAGAAGAGCGTGTGAGCCCACGAGTACGGTAGGAGGAAGTATACAGCAGCACCGCGCGGAGCGAGAGTGCCGAGCCGCGGCAGGAGGAGGAGGAAACCTGCCAGGTTGGTGCCCGCGGAGCACCCCAAACCAGCGGCCTCACCTCCACCTGGCCCAGCTGGGCATTCTCCGAATCCGGGCTCAGGGTCAGGCCTGGCAGGGCGGAGGCAGGGGAGGAGCAGGAGTCGCTGCTTCACGAGTTGAGGCTTCCGGTGAGCCTCGCAAAAAGGTGTTGGGGGGGGGAGGTAAAAATAAGACAACCCCCAAAAATAAGCCATAGGTTTCTTTTCTTGGGGAAAATAAATATAAGACGTTGTCTTATTTTCGGAGAAACACGGTAGCAGAGGGTTGTATCCGATGGTGCAGTCCCATGGATGAAACAGACTGCCACTTGAACATCAGAGTTCCCTCTCCTCTTCCTTGCAGCCCCCCCCCACCATATACCATACACCTTCATAATCTGCTCCAGAGTTGTTCGTGGCTTCCCTCAGGCTTATGGTCTAAAAACAGGACTGGCCAACGTGTTGTTGGACTCTCAATTTCCGTCAGCTCCAGCCAGCACAGCCAATGAGTCATGGGCATTGTAATCTAGCGTTGTCTAGAGGGCAGCACATTGGCTACCCCAATTCCAAAAGACATTGGGAGGGGGGGAACTGATTGGGAGGGAGGAATAAGTAAGCAAAGTAAGGTTCTATGGTTATGTACCATTCTGAGCAACTTGGATGAAGGATCAGTAAAAGTGAAATGTGTGGTTTAACTGGTTAATAAAACCTCCGCATAGTGCTTCATTATGTAATAAGAAAGCATCTGCAGCTCACGAAGTGGTTATGACAACAACTAGTCATATAACTCATGGCTTTGACCTGCTTTGTGGACGAGGGCCAAGATGAAAAACACCAGAGTCATCCAAAGGCTGTCCAGTCCCTAAAAGCCTTTTGGCAAGTGTGAAGCATTCATTCACACTGAACTGTATAATAGCAAGCGATATAAAACCCCTGACCCATCAAAATTCCCCACTGATCTGTGGATACTTTCTAAGAGCTCTTGAATTTCACTCTTGGCACTCAAGTGAACCTCCAAGTGTCCGAGTCAAGGGCACGAAGGGAATTTACTTGAATGCCCTCCATGTGTTTCACAGAAGGGGCAGCAAGCCTTCGCTACCTATCCTGTCCTCCTAACTTTCCCCCTTCCCCTGATGTGTGCACTGACCACGTTCTTGCTGGCTAGGTGTTCTGTGTCAGGGTGAAGGGGCCTACCATGAGTACAATGAATGTTTGTAGGGGCTGTTCCTGGCTGGTAGCAGCCCTGATCTGCTAGTGTGCAGGAACTCCTATGCACATGTTTTCACATACATACCATATTTTTCCATGTATGACACGCCCCCATTTATAAGACAACCCCTATTTTGGGGACCACAAAAATGGGGGGGGGAGAGAGATTGCCCAGAGTTTTTGAGCTTTTTTGGGGGGGGGTGTCACCACCGCCAACAGCTCTACAGCCTGCCCACCAGTGCAAATCGCACGCATCGCTGTGGCCACCAAACGTCTGCATGCTCGCCACCCAAAGCCCACCTGCCCACTCGGCACAACCACAGCCGATTGCACGGACGCCTTGCCACTGCCATAAATCAACGTCTAATTGCCGCAGCCGATTGCCAGCAACCAATCACATGCCCAATCGCCACTGCCAATCTCCTGCTGGCTGCTGCAACCAATCGCCTGTCCGCCCTGCCCCCCCTTTGCTATCCGTGTAAAAGACGACCCACAATTTTTGCCTATTATTTCTATGGGGAAAGTATCTTATACATGGAAAAATACAGTAATCTGTGAAGATCTCTTCACTTAATTGCTGAATTGGCTGTGATCCCTGCACTGCAGGGGACTAGAATGGATGATCTGTCAGGTCCCTTCCAACTCTGCAATCCCATGATTCCAAGACTGTGTAGCCACTGGGGATGTGTGTGTGTGTGTGTGTGTGTGTGTGTGTGTGTGTGTGTGTGTGATGTCTGGTGTGTATGTTGTACTGCAGAGACTATCAAGTGCCATTCCAGTCACTCTCAATGGCATTCAATGAAAATGTATGAGTGTGGGACATGTGAACATCCCCAAAATGTTTGCAAAAAGATGTGTTCAGATATGTTCAGGGGTATATGGGTAGGAAAGATAGGTCCAATTTCAGGGCACATGTGAAGAAAAGGAAGAACGAAGGCTAAATATCCACTTATATATTTACTCTACTTCAGTTTCTATTCCACCCCCCCCCCCTAGGGCTCTTCAAGCTCATAACGGCAGTTTAAAGACACCACACAATCCAGACAGCACAATGAAATACCAAATAAAAAGAGATGCAACACTATATTAAAAATAGATCGCCCTTACTCCACACCTGCTTAAGCCTGGCTGTGAAAAAAATAAAATAAGACTTGCATAAGCAAGATCGTTTTGTCATTGGCTTTGGTGTGTGGCAATGAATGTAGATGAGGCAAGGCTTTACAACTTGCTCAAACACGACGGATTCGAACAATCCCAAATTGCACATCTCTGCTTGTATGCCTTTGTCCAAACATTCACTTCTTTGAAGGAAGAGAATGGATATGCAGGGTTTCCGGCATTAGGAAGGAAGATCTGTTTATATGTTGCACCCACTTCAGGCAGGGTGATCTAAAATTCTGCCACTGCTGTTAGCAAAACTGCTTCAGTAAAGGAGACCAGAGAGTCCAGAGGGAAGAGAAATTCTGGGAGCACTTCACTAAGGAAACTGAACAAAGCACAGTGTATATAGCTTGAGGAGAAAGGCACAGAGGGGTTCTGTCTTTCTTAACTCTGGCCTTGTACATACACAGCAGGAAGACATTCAACTAAACATACAAAGGAAAACACCCTCTGAATGACTCAGCTAATCAGGGCACATGCTCCTTCATCAAATATTAGGCCTCGCTGCCTGGTTGCTAAGCAACACCTCCAACACCCCTCTTGTCCAGCTGAATTACTGATAACAGAATTAACCTTTTAGGTTATAAACTGAATGATCTCTGCTGCTGCACTTCCAACCATTTCTTCCAGCCCTGAGTTTCATAGTTAGCATCTCTGGGGTTTCTTTAAATTGCCCTCTCCGCAGTAAAGTTTTAAGACCCACATATTTTAAAGGTTTTTCTTCTTCTTCATGCAGCTTAATACAAATCTATCAACTTTCCCTTGCCTCAATACCTAAATGGAATTTCCGTGTTTAGAGAGAGAGAGAGATTGAGCTGACTGCCAGTTGCTGAGGGGCAAAAACAGCAGGGAAGGGTGGATGCCTGCAAGTTGTGCTTGCAGGCTTCCCGGAAGCATCTGGCTGGTCGCTGTGAGAAACAGGATATTGGACTAGATGGACCTTTGGTCTGACTCAGCAGGGCTATTTATGTACTTCATAGGCGTGCTTTAATGTGAACAAATTTATTAAGTCTCCCCAGGCCAAGAGAAACATTGGCTTGAGGTGAAAACGGAGCAGCATGCGGCCATTTGCTCATTTGCTAAGCTGAAGTGCACTGAAACATTTCTGAGCATGTCGACCACTTACAGATACCATAAGGATAATTCTAGCCCTTTAAAATTCTAACACTCAGAATGGGGATGTATTTATCTGAATTCCGCGCAGCTATATAGCGAAGGACACCTCTATAATTCCCGTCCTAATGATAATGACATCAATGTGAGTGGCTTATCAAAAGCCAGTGGGTTGCTTGATGAAGCTGGCATTTGAATCCAGCCAAAGCAAAGTGCTTTTAAGTCACTTTTATGTCAACGACGCATTTTAAAACATATCTTTAACTCTTCCATTTACTTCGCTTTCGACAGACCCACACTCATGGTTCATGAATCCAATTCCCCCCCAAATGTACTGGAATATAGAAAGGCCCATTAGACAAGGAATTAGCTAGGAAGTGGTTCCCCCCCCCCATGCCACCACAGTATGAAAACAGAAGCAATTTCTATCATAGTAATTCAATAAGGAGAAGGAGCAAAGGAGTGGCACTCTGGCCTCAAAGGAAAAGAAGAAGTCCTGTAGCTGGTCAATCCCAAATGGCTCAACAAACAATGGTGGGCAGTGACTTTTTTTGTAGGGGAACAGTCAGGGCCAGAGGCTGCAGCTTGCAAGGGTGACTTGGGGCTATATGGATGTGAAGTTGCAATGTTGTGTGTGTGAGCATCAGGCCTCCCTTCCTAAGCCAGGCAGACGCTTCCCAAGCTTTGGGAAGGAGGCTCCAGGGGAACATTTAAGGGACTAGTCTAGTCCCCCCTAGTCCATTGACTGCCAACAAACTACCAGCGTTGGAAGGCTATGAAACAGTAGCTGATTTATTTCCAAACTGATTGAAGGTTCAGTGTTCTCAGCTGTGTGGCTCCTTCCGATGTGGCCCAAATATATATGAGAATGAGATCCTTGCCTCTGACTCATGCTGCATCCTAAGTAAATGCACAGTCTGCTGATTTACTAAAGCTTCTCCTGGTGACTATCCTTGAGCCAGACCTTTTACCAGGGAAACTGAGCTTAATTTGGGACACCAATAGCATCCCTAGGACATTGTGGAGTTACATGGAGCCCAGAGGAAGATAGTGTAAGGCAGAAATTTCCAAACTGTGTGTCGTGACATGTTAGTGTGTCGGATGCAGAGTGTAGGTGTGTTGTTCGAATGTTCCCCACGCTCCTACCGAAGATGGAAAGGGGTTAGTTTAACCTCCAGTTTGCGAGTAAAACTGAATTGTGATGCATGTCTAAAAGTGTGTCACCGACATGAAAAGTTTGGAACGCTCTGGACTTGGTATTTCCTAAAGGCCTGAAGTTTTAGCCTGCTACCGTGTTTCTCATATTATAAGACACGTCTTATATTTATTTTTTCCTCAAAAAAACACACTATGGCTTATTTTCAAGGGATGTCTTATTTTTTTCCTCCTCCTCCTGCCGTGGCCAGCATTGCTGCTGCTCCTATCACTATGTCTTATTTTCGGGGTATGGCTTATATTCCTTGAATGCTTAAAAATCCTGCTATGGCTTATTTTATGGGGATGCCTTAAAATATGAGAAACAGGGTAATTGAAGCATTTTAATTTTTTTTAAAAAGTACTTCATAACGGAAAGATGCATCTGTATTAAATGTAGGGAAGGAAATGAGAATAGAGTCTGTTTTGAATGACAGAATGAATTGTCGCTATTTTTTAAGAAAGGGAAAAAGGCATCACCTATACCGGCAAAAATGACATATCAGAATGCTACCTGTATAAATATTTCTCAGGGCCTTTAATTGCATCTCCCATCCACAGAATCCAGTGCTCTCGACATGCTTTCCTTATTTATAAGAGATTCTTTATATTTAATATCTGTGCTACCAACTCAGGGATACAGCTAGGGAACTCAATGGAAGATACAAATAAAATATCTGACGCCACAGCCAAGCAAGGTCACCTTCATATCCTTGTGACTAAGCGTCGCTCGGCCTCATCGACCCTGCAGCCACTTGAGTTCAGTGTGTTAAGTCAGGCAAGGTTCAGGGTTGTATTTAAACAAGATTGGCTAAGCTATGCTATGATAAGAAATAGTAATTGTGGCTTACGGGGGGAAAATAATACTTTAACCAAAAAAATATGTGGTCTGGATATGCAGTTGTTCTGCTCTGCTTTGTTTTAACTCACAGAAAGATTGATTTTATAATGTAACCAAGAAGATGCATGAACATTTCAAAACCTCTGCTGCAAAACTATATACTGTACATGAACAAAAGAAGCTATGTGATTTGGGTGAACTTTTAAGGAAATAAGCAATGTTTATGGCAGACAGTCCTCAAGTCTCAGTGTTGAAAAGGAAGAATAATATCAGATGCTCAAGGAATAATAGGGTTTCCCCTTTAAAAAGAAGGAGAAGGAAAGCATAAAATAAACATCAAATAGAAGAGTTAAGAGAGAGAGAGAGATTTTGTGTTTATGCCAAAAGATAGCAAGTCCTGAGTCAAACACGTCCAGTTCTTTTAAATCCACGGAAATATTAAAATCAAATCCATCCTTACTGCATAGTAACCAATTGCATTATTTAATATATATGATGAACCAGATTCACAAGGATACAATGTGATGTGATACGTGGATGTCACATTTGAATCTGTTGTAAGGAAATATTCCGTTTAAGATTATGAGATGATGCATTTAGATGACATTAATTCTGTCTGATTCAAGCTGTTTGAAATCCTGGAAATGGATAGCGGTCTACAAGTACCTACAGAAATCATACAATTGCCTCAACTTCAGAACTCTGGTGAAAGATTTTGCTCCTGCTTCAGAGGTAACATGCCTAGAGCCATGTCATGGTGGAAGGGCTTTACAATAGCCTGTGTTGCACATGTTGTGTATACAGCATTTGTGTATATAGAGTTCTCCCATCACAACTCATCTTCCTATATGAACCTACCCGGTCCCTGAGATCATCTTCTGAGGCCCTCCTTCATGTGCCCCCTCCTCTAGAGATCCAGAGTGTGGCAACACGAGAATGGGCCTTCTCTGCAGTGGCTCCCCGTCTGTGGAATGCTCTCCCCAGGGACGTTCGTCTGGCGCCTTCATTGTACAAATTTAGGCTCCAGGCAAAAACGTTCCTTTTTAACCAGGCCTTTGGTTGATCTTATTGACATCCAGTACCCTTTTAGAATGTCACTTTTTTGGGGGGGGGTTATTGGGTTACTGCTTTTGGTTTGATTTTATAAGTTGTTAACTGCCCTGAGACCTCCGGGTATAGGGCGGTGTATAAACTGAATAAATAATAATAAATAATACTTCCACAAGAGTGGGCATGGTATCAAAATAGAATCCCCTTGTCCTGAACAGGTGCCAACAAGGCATGGAGATGGGACAGGGTGTTGGAGTTTATAAGACAAGAAGGAACATTACATCTGCAATTGATGGATCTGATGCTATTGTTCTGTTCTGTTGCAGTCTGCTATTCTGACCCTCTCACTTAGTCAGCTGTGAAGCAGGACTGGCCCTCAATCCCCAAAAGGCTCAAAAGCTCATCACTACTTTTTACTTTCCAGGTGCTTTTCAAAATCTTTTTGCTTTAAACCATTTCATTGTTTACTGCAACTCTAAAACCTTGAACACCCATCAATAATCTCTGTCTTTGAAGGCTTGTTGAACTTGATGCTGTTGTTAAAGCTGACAGCATTTTAAAAAATGAGGTCAAGGCCTGATACTGTAAACCAGTATCCAAGGCGGCTAATGAATAGCACAAAAGTCCCACTACTTGCCCAAAGAAAGGACCCGCCCCTTTGTGCAAGTGTTACAGCACAACACTGGTCCCTCCACCATGCCTGATGCTTCCCTTGCCTAGCAAAATTAAATGCACAAGAGCCTGCTGCACCCAAGCAGTTGCTTTAGTTGTTTGTGTGTGTATAATCTAGAATATTATCTGTTTCACTGCTATGTCTGCATGCCTGATGACAGACTTCTTAAGTATCCCAAAATGTAGACAAAATAAACTCAGTAGGCAGAGTGTGAAACTCTTAATCACAAGGTCATGGCCACCACATTCGGTGAAATATTCCTGCATTGCAGGGGGTTGGACTAGATCAGCATTTCTCAACCGCTGTTCCGCGGCACACTAGTGTGCCGCAAGACGCTGGCTGGTGTGCCGCGACGTGCGGCGACAAGAAGGGCGATTTGCATTGTCATGTGCCTGGCGGCCGACAAAAAGCAGCGCTGACCCGCCGGAAAGGAAGCCGGCCGGGTCACGACGCGGAGCGAGCGCAGCTCTCAACAGCCACCACCACGGGAGGGTGGTTTTAGACAAACTTAAAGAAGCTGGCTGGATGAGCTCAAGCTGAAACTTGCTGAGCAAAGGATTGTGCTGGCAGAGAAATCAGCGGCTTGTGAAGCCTTATTACAGGAGATTGCAACCAACACAGCAATTGGCAAGTGTTTCTTACAGTCATAATTATATAGTCAATATAGGGCGGCACAGAGTTAAATTTTTTAACTTTTTTAATGGTGGTGTGCCTCGTGATTTTTTTCATGGAACAAGTGTGCCTTGGCCCAAGAAAGGTTGAGAAACACTGGACTAGATGATTCTCATGGTCCCTTCCAACTCTAGAATTCTATGCTTCCATAATGCTGTCGAAAAATGAACAACAGTGTGTTGCTCCATCAGGATGAGGGTGGCATCTTCTTTCAGGCACAGGGCTGTGATGGAATTGCAGCAGCAGGTAAACTAGCTTCTTTCATATTTAAACCTGAAGCTGATAAACAGCTACAAGGTAAAAATTAATCATAAGAAAATGGTCTACAATGTGTGTGTGTGTGTGTGTGTGTGTGTGTGTACATGCACACGCAAGCACACACACACACACACACTACAATATTCAAATTAAATGAGGACCGCATTACACTCATTTCCCCTGCTTTCCATCTTTCTCTTTCCTCTACTAATCAGTGTGAAAGTGGAACAGATAACTTCAGCTGATTTTGCAAAGGGCTGGGGCTGAATCTGTGCCAAACAGATGCCTTTTATTTCACAGAAATTCCAGCAAAAAATTAGAAACAGCAACAACATGTGTGTTCTAGATGGGCTATTATTCTTCCCAGTTCTTATGGGACTGTGCTGTTTTTAAACGTCACTGTTTCCTTCATGCATGAGATGAAATTTCACAGGCTTTTCCATAAAAAAGATGTTTTCTTGTTAGTTTATTCCTACACAACCCTCCTTTAAAGAAAATGTGTGCCTTCAACGCTCTTATCAGTACCGAAGAAGAAGAGAAAGAAGCAACAATAGAGAAGGTTCTATTTGTCTACTTGGAGGGAACGGCATAAAGGGCAAATAGCACAAAACTACTTCCTCAGAAGGTTGCAAAATGTCTTCCAAAGTTGTCACGACACATCAGCACATCGGATGGGGTGTGCGCATTATGTCAGCATGCCCCATGGCCTGCGCACATGGCGTCCACAGATTGCGTGGCCCAGGCCCCCTCAATCACTGGGGCAAGATGGAGTGCTTGGGGTCACATATCCTTCTATATGTGTCATCAACAACGTAAAAGAAAGAGAAGGGGATTGCCAAGAAATCTGTGTCCCAGAACTGCTTGCACGAGGGCCAAACTACCCTATGAGGAACAGAAATGAAAATGAGCAGAAAGTATAGCTTTTGAAACATTATTAATGTTGTGTGCCCTTTTTAAAAAAAATTGTTGGAAAATTCACTTTTGCATGGGAAAATTACAAAGGGTTTGTTTTTTTTTATTGAAAAGCTCACTAACGGACACTAGACAC
Source organism: Zootoca vivipara (assembly GCF_963506605.1). Classification (NCBI taxonomy): domain Eukaryota; kingdom Metazoa; phylum Chordata; class Lepidosauria; order Squamata; family Lacertidae; genus Zootoca; species Zootoca vivipara. Next base: position 25,155,432 of record NC_083285.1, on the reverse strand, counting down.
ATGGGAATGAGACCATGAAGGCAAGAGAGAAAAGATTCAAAACTTGAGAAAGCACAGTTTCTTTTGTGGCCTCGGCACATATATTTGATGTGCCCTAACTCAGTACAAAGAACCGAGACCACCGAAATTCAGCGTTAACAAACTGAAACAACTTAAGGGAGGGAATTCTTCCAAGTTTGACGTGGGAATGGCATTTCACTTTGAAATTAATGTCATAGGGCAATATTAAAAGGAAAAAGGCCTCCACAGCCAGGGCAGAATTGGATTTGAATGGCAAAACTGCAGGAGCAGCTCAAACTTATTATTGCAAGATACCTGCAGTGTAGCTGGATTCTTCCTTCTTTTCATTTTTTTCTTCCTTGGGAACTATCACATGCCTCTCTGTTAGTTCCTGTTATCAAATCCAAAACACTTGGGTAACTGCTTGTAATAAGTAAGCTAATGGCCCCATTTAAATAATAATTAAGAAAAAAAAAACAAGGAAGAAAAGTATGTTAGTTGAATACCTGGCTGAACCACTCTCAGCCAGTTACATCCAGATAAAGGGTGGTTGCCATGTGATACTATGTGAAAGCAGAGGAACATTTTCTTTCCTACTTGAAAGCATGTGACAAATACAGCTTTGGGTTTCCAACACACACACACACACACACACACACACACACACACACACACACACTTTTATAGCAACTGTAAAGGACACTGAAAGATTCCCTGTGAAAGTCAGAGATGACAAAAGGTGCATATTAAGGGCTTGGCTTGCCCTTCTCTTTTTGGGGTGGGGGGGAGGTCACATGATTCAGAAAATGCGTCAGACAAGCAGAGGCATGTGATATGGGACAAAATTCACCTGCCTCTCAAATCCTTTCGAATGTAACAGTCCAGTGTAAATGTGCACCCATGCTGTAAACGAGGCTGCTTTCACAGACCTTCCTACAGCATCTCCACACATTTCACCAGTCTCGTTTCACCAGTCTGGGCTGGTGAACCTAAAGGAGGAATCTGCCTTATACACAGGAATCTGCCTTATACAGAGTCAGACCCATGCTGACCTGTATCATCTACACCAAGGGTGGGGGAACCTATGAATTCCCAGGTGTTGTTGGATTATAACTTCCAGCAACCCTGCTCACTGGGCCAAGATAGGCAGGGCTGATATGAGTTGGAGTCAAATCAAATCAAATACCTTTATTGGCTTCGCAATATAAAACACTTCAAATCACTGGGATGATTAAAAGGACAAGGGTGAAGCTGTCAAGGGTTATAGGGTCACACTGTGGTCATGTGAACTTAGATAGTCTGCTACGCCCAGTCTACTTCCTGAAGGGATGGTTCGTTGGGATCCCTTTAAGGTAAAAATTGTGGCTAAAAAGGAAGCTACTAGAGCAGTGGTATCTTTGTCCCGATCTGCCAGGAGAAACCTCATTTGATTTCTTCTCAGGTTTTGTGGGCTGGAGATCCAGCATTTTACTCAGCATCAGTTGGCGAGGTCTGCTATGTAAAGGGCAATATAAGAAAATGTGGTCCATGGAATCTGGTACTTCTTGGTTGCAGGCACACAAATGGGCTTGATATGAAGTGTGTGAGAATCTGCCTTTAGAGGGAAAGCATTTAATCTCGCGAGCATAAAGGCTCTTTGATGGAAAGGGTGTAGTGAATCCTTTAGGTATTTGACACAGGTTCTGTAGGCATCTGGAGAACAAGATCTCAGAGTATGAGGTAACAAGCGCTGTCTTAGAGCTGCTGCTTGATTAATCGGAATATGTTATTTTCGTCACATGCTTCAAGGCTCTCGAGAGCAATGCCCAAACTACGGGTTTTGTCTTGAATTGCTCTATACCATCTGGATGAGATGGGGTCTTCAAGCATAGAGGTTAAGAAGAAGTTAGATGTTGTTCTAAAGTGGACTTTCAGCCAGGCCTTGATTGTAGAGAGCCATGCTTTGGTTTCCATCAGATGTTGGCAAGTTTCAGCACATAAGGTTAAATAACTTATGCATTTAGGGGCACCAAGGATCATACGGAAACAGGTCGCTTGGATAGAAGTTGGAGTTCATCCAACAACATCTGGAAGGCCACAAGCCGCCCACTCCTGTTGGACACTGACTAGCAATTCTTCTTCAGGGTTTCTAGCATCCTACCTGGAGTTTTGGGGGAACTGAACCTTCTACATTAAAAGAAGATGCTCTGCCACTAAGCTACGGGCTGCCCTCCGGTGAGGTGCCACTTTACACTGGCATCAGGAGTTCTGTGTTGCATTCCTTGTTCTGTTGTCACTCTTTCAGAGGGACCGATGTAGCCAGGCCCGTCTTAACCACACCGAGCGCCGTGGCGCAAAGGTCCCTCCGCCGCTGCCCCCCCAACTCACTGCAGACGCAGAGGAGGGACATGGCATGGGCGGGCCGGGCACTGAGAGTGGGCCGGGCTCAGGGGCACCGCAACGGGTGGACCGGGCTGCCTGGTTGTCCTCCGGGGCACCGAGGGCGCCTCCTCCTGCGCGGAGGCCTCTGCTGGGGGGGCGGTGCCGTGCAGCATCCGGCCTCTTGTCCTACTTATGCCCCCAACCCGACCCGCCAGGCTGAGGCTGGGACTCGAACCCGTGGCGGGCGGGTGGGAGGGAGACAATGAGCAGGGTGAGCAGCCGGGCTGTCTGGCGGGCGCAGCGTGGCGCCCCCTGGTGGTCTGGCGCCCTGGCGCATTGCACCACCCAGCCTTGCCTTAGCCTTAGGGCCGGCCCTGGATGTAGCTAAAAACACAAGGTCACTCCATTCTCCAAAGATATGCAAACACATAATGCTTCCATTCCAATACATGCATCACAAACTCTATAGCTTACATGTTCCAGCTACCCCAACAGTGTTTTTGTTTTTGTTTGTTTGCCTTGCATATATTCCTCCCCCCCCCTGCAGAACAAATGTACTCCTTGTTTTATTGTATCGTTCTTCTTCAGTCACAGCAGCAACTTACAGTACAAGGTTGCAGCTTTTCAAAATAACAGAGGAAGCAACTCAAGAGATCCTTTCTAAAATGCACTTGAGTGATGGTATCAACTTCTGGGGAGGAAACACCACAGGAAGTCTGTCTGGTTTTATTTTGTTGATTTGTAATGAGGTCCATGTGTGTGTTAAATTTATATTTTTCTCTTTTTACAGTGGCCGTATTCCTTCTGGGAGTGCAGGGAAAGCTTCCTCCTTTCTTCATAGCAATCCTGTGATAGAGGATAGGACAGACACAAACTATCCCACGGCTGAAGACAATCGGAGCTGGAGTTCAACAATATCTGGAATACCTTCTCTGCTCCTGCTCTAACCAGTATCCCAAACTGCCTCTCTTACAAAGCAGGTGTTTGGGCAGAATAAAGTCCAAACAACAGCACCGGGCCACAATTTACACATGGAATCAGACACTGATTCTCTTTGCCTGGAGGTCACAGTGGTAAGTCTGGGCCACTGGGCACAGACTTAACACCCCACAGTGCCTTCCTTTCCCCCCAAAAGATGGTACCACAATGGACAACAGTGATGGGGGGGGGAGAAAAAAGGAAAGCATTTTAAAGAGTGGACATGGGTCTCCCACAAGTGTCTCTGAGTTCTCTGTGAGACCAGCGGCGCTCTGAAAACTGAAGAGGGCTAGATGAAATGTTTGGAGCTTTCCTCTGTCTGACCGAAGTACACCCATTGTAAAAAAGTTATATAAAAAGATATTGTGGTGAGGACTGACACTGCCTAGTAAGGGAGGAGGGGGAAAGGGAGGGGATGGCTGACCAGAATGAGCAGGGGAAAGGCTTTACTTTTGACATCCTTTGTTTGAGACCCCTGTCAGGTATGACGCAGGCAGCCTGCCAACAACCCTCATAAGAGGTTTGGGAAGAAAGTTTAGAGACAGGAAAAAGCCGCTTCCCCTCAGCCTGGTACAGAAGCATGACATCACAGGCCAGTTTGGGAGACCCAGCTGACCTAGGCCAGATGTTCCCAATACTGGCTTACTATGTATTGTGGGAAAAGGTGAATCCCTATTCCCATCATTTAAAAGAGGCTCAACAGCAGGTGGCTGTAAAAACCAGCACATAGTGCTGACTATACCCATGAATGAATCTATGCTATGGAAAGGAAGACATCAGAAGATAAATGACAACCTGCCTGGATGGAGGAGAAGAAAGCCATGTGTATTGTAAGATGTTGGATCTAGAGGAGGGAAATAGTGCTTTCTGCATTATTATTTTACTACTGTTGAAAGCATAACGTTTGTTAACTCGATATCCTAAAAATGGAACACAGCTGCCTTCCCTTGATGGCATACTAAGATATCCTTCTGAGATTGTTTGCTCTTATTTTTAAGCCTAATCTTTCATATGCGAAGTTTCTTTCGCTGCGAAGAGTTACCTGCTCCCCTCGCTCTACAAGAGCGGCCTTTCAGAATTAGTTTTCGAAAGTCGAGATGGCTCAGCAGTGTAGCTCTCTTACCTCCTGGCATCTACTGCCTGTGCCATAAGTGAAGCTCCTGAATTGCCTTTAAAGCTTAGGTGTACTACTGGGCAAAGCTGTCATCGCTAGTAAAGTACTGCTCGAGTCTGTACAGTTTGATTAAATGGGAAATGACTCTGTTGTCTTCCAACAGCATCTGCCCATTGTTTGAATTAGTCTAACTTAAAATTGGGAGCTGATTATATTTGCCCACATTAACATGTCTCAAGCTGGCACTATTTTTTGTCAGATCTGCCTAGCCAGATTTGCACAGGAAAAAAACTGGGCCCTTGAGCCCCAAATTATGTACACTAGCTTGCCATTTTCATTTCATGCCTCTACTGCACAAAGTTATTCAGCTACCCTTCCCAACCAGATGTTACGTACATGCTGCTCATGTAAATCATCCCCTGCCAAGTTCAAAGGGGGATAAGGTGGGATCATTGGGGCCAAATGCAATGCTTAAATGGGAATGGCATTTGATGCTTCGGGAAGGAGAGAGATGAACCAGCAGGCAAACTTTTGTTCTGCTTTGCAAGTCATTCATTTTAGCAGCTTTCACAGAGAAACAGAAGAAATGGAAAGATGTATCAAGGCTGTAGCCTTAAGCACATTGCTTGATTGGGAGCAAGCCTTTTGGACTTAATCCTGAGTAAACATATATAGCAGGCATCCCCAAACTGCGGCCCTCCAGATGTTTTGCCCTACAACTCCCATGATCCCTAGCTAACAGGACCAGTGGTCAGGGATGATGGGAATTGTAGTCCAAAACATCTGGAGTGCCGAAGTTTGGGGGTGCCTGATATATAGGATTGCACTGTACAACTGCAATCCTATACAGTACACATGGGAGTAAGTCCCATGGAACAAAATGGGGCTTGTTTATAAAATGTTTAGGGTTGCATTGTGAATTGCACTGCTTGAGCTATAGAATATAAAGTATGGAACTCGCTCCTGCAGGAGGTAGTAATGGCCACTAACTTGGATAGCTTTTAAAGAGGCTTAGCCAAATTCACTGAGGATAGGTGATCAATGGCTACTAGCAGAGAACGTACTGTACCTCTGTGATCAGGTACTGCTTGTGTTTCCCACGGGAATCTGGTTGGCTACTCTGGCAACAGGACTCTGCAGTAGATGAGCCATTAGCATGACCCAGCAGGCCCTTCTTATGTTCTTAATTGAATGGGGAAAAAAAATTCTGATGCAATAAAATGTTAAAACTTGTCGTTTCTCAATTTAAAGCTGAGTATATAATCTATCTTGCATAATATACAATTAAAGACACCATGACTCACATAATGGTGTGTTTCCCCCACTTGTTTAAGGTATACTTGTTTGAGTCACCCGTGCTAGTTATCCATAGTTATCCAAATACGATGCATTTGGACCAATGGACTTGCCATATGACCAATTTGTGGTTTGCCCAAATTCTGTGTATGCCATGTAGTAAGCATGTGGGCCACTATTTGGCCAGGACTCCCAGCCTTTTTAAAAAGGGGGGGGGAGAGAGGGAGAGAGAGAGTCAACTGTAGCCCTTGTAGATCCAAAAATACAAAGCAGTATGTTCAGTCAGTATTCTGTCTAGTCACTTAACAAGGAAGAAGCTCAATCCTACCTTCCATTATTCTAATGAAGGATGCCACATGTAAGGGAAGCAGAGATACCAGTGAAGTTTTCCTAAGCCAAGCTTGGAAATAAACATTGTGTCTTATTAAAAGTCCACTTCCAAACTTGTACTTCACAAGCTCCAAAATTCTACCTTGACTCATATTTTCAAAATCCCCAGACACATCTCTTGTCACTATTCCCTAATCCCCAAAGCTGTTATCAAGCACTTACAGAGTGACAGAGAGGAAAGGAAGAGGAGACTCCCCCCCCCCAGTACTGCCATCACTGCTGTGTTAAGCAAAGGATGGAGTAATATTAGGGTATAGCAGGGAGTTATGTAGATGAGCAAGGCATATCTGACATCCTTGGATTGGCTCTGCAATATTTTTTTCAGGTTGTCCTGATTACTTGGAAGTCCAGAATAATCTTAAATCAAAACAGAAGTCTTGGAAAGTTCCAAGAGCTTGATAATATCACTAGGGAATTTGCAGTGTTAACCTGCATTGTTTCCCACTTTCATGTGACACCGAGAAGAAGAACTTCCTTCAGCTCACCTGAGTTTTTGGTGGTAGGTGTGGATAACTGCTTAGTGACAATATTCTATAGGTCAGGGATTTATAGACAAGGTCAGGGATAGGCAATATGTGGCCCTTCAGATGTTGTTGGGACTCCAACTTCCATCAGCCCCAGTCAGCAAGATAATAGGAATTGTAGTTCTAGGTGGTTAAGGTTGAGACAGTATATACACTCACTTAGAGATAAGAGCCATTGTAACAGTGCTTAACTCTCTGTGTTACAACTGAACTCTAAGGCTGCAACCCTATACAGTACTACTTAACTGAGTGTAAGGCTACACTTCTATGCATGCCTACCTGAGAGTAAAATCCTTAAAATTCAGTGGGATTCGTGTTTACTTCTGAAAGGAAAAAGAACATGCTTAAGATTGTGCTGGAAGCCTTATGGAAATCAAAGAAAAACATGGAAATCAACAGATACATGTATGTATGCACAGGACAGCAACTGAATCTTAATTCAGGTGGTGAAGATGACTTTCCATTTCCTTTGCGCAAAGGCTAAGCTCTACATGCTAAGGGTAGGCGTTTTGCTTTAGTATTCAACTGGCTGTTATTCAAGACTTGGGGAAAAACAAAGACTTCACGCCCTGGGAAACTCTACTTGCTTGTTAACTGAGCCAAGAGAAGCTTGTTACATTTCCACTGGACATGTTTGGCTACTGTAGAAGTAGATCCTGGTATAGGCAAATGGTCAACTTCCTCTGCTTGTTTTTGGTGGTTGTCAGGAGCAGATGACAACACAACAGTGAACGTACTTCATTTGAACAATTAACAAACAACATGCATAACACATCTTCTCAAATTGAGAAAACTGGCTGGAAGATATAAGGGTGATCAGGCACATAGTATGGCATGGCAGAGGTCAGGCAGTGAAGGGTCCAGGACCATGGAGAGCTCTCTGTAGAACAAGAGTCAGGATTGGGCTGGATGCTAGACTCTGCAGGAAGGGAGGAGTGTTGCTTCAGCTCACTGGTCTACAGCTGTCTGAAGTTTTAGATCAGGCATCCCCAAACTGCGGCCCTCCAGATGTTTTGGCCTACAACTCCCATGATCCCTAGCTGACAGGACCAGTGGTCAGAAATGATGGGAAATGTAGTCCAAAACACCTGGAGGGCCGAAGTTTGGGGATGCCTGCTTTAGATATTCCTACAGAGAGAGATGTGGGTGTGCCTTTGCCACCATGGGGAAAGCCTACCAGGTAGTAAAGGGGACTGCATTCTAATATGCAGGGGTGTACCCTAGTGAAGATGAAATGCCTCCTGTGGCTACTAGTCATAGTTGGAGGAAGAAGCCTCTTTGGACCCGCAGGGAGTTAAAGTGAAGAGTCATTCAAGTTTGAGGAGGGGCACAGCTACCGTATCCTGAACCAGAGATAGAGGCTTTATTGTCTGCTGGGGCTGCTTTTCCATGGAAGCTTCGATTAATCACTCATCTCCAGTCTTGGAGTTTTCAGTGCTCTCCTTTGGGTGAGAGGTATCAGGTTCCTGAAACATGACAGGATCGTAGAGATGGAAAGGATCCCCAAGGTCATTCAAACCAACACCTGCTGGTGCATCCTGATTGGTGATCATCCAGCTTCTACTTAAAAACTTCCAATTAAGGGGAGTCTACCACCTTCCAGAGCAGTCTGCTCCACTGCCAAATGGGTAGCACCAGGTGATCCCAAGGTAAGAAAAACTTTATTCCAGGTGAATAGGAAGGAAAGATTTTGCAACTGAAAGAGAGTTGGTTTCTTTTGATTAGACTATTGTTGCACCACAGAGGACTAAGGAGGCAATCCCATTACCTGGGAGTAAGGCCCACTTAACTCAGTGACTAAATATATATGGATTGGGTTATAAGACAAATATACAGGTGCAACAGGCTTTTAATTCCGTAATAACTGCTTCTTGAAAAAGTTTTGGTGCGATAGTAAACTGTGTAGATTTCTTTGCATGATTGTATTGGCTGTATTTGAGACTTGCCTCTGGTAAACTCCCTCTTTGCAAATATTTGCTCTAAGGTTCTAGCTGCTGTTCTTGAAAAAAATAAAATAAATTTTTATTGTTTATTTCATACTTACAACATAAAACTCCCTCCCATACCACCAAATCCAGAACAAATAATTTCATTCCAAACTACTAAAGGTTTGAACTGAATTGAGGTTAAGTCAATCATGTGAAGAGCAATTAAAAGGGTGGGGTAGAAGGGGGGGAATGGAACTTGTTCTATGGTGATCTGCCATCATACCATATACTAATAGGCACTTGGGTTTCCCATTTCTACTCAGAAGTAAGTCATACGGAATTCAATGGGGCTTGCTCCCAGGTAAGGTGGGTTAGAACTGTACCCTTAGGGTATCTTTTAAACATCGTCCATTTCTCTCTTTAAAAACAAAACAAAACTCATAGTTTCAAAATGATCTTAGTGTTCTTTCACACTACTTTTATTATAATATTTGTAATATAAATAATATTTTGATATTCCTTCTTCCTTAAGCAATTAGGTAAAAGCCAGGGTCGGGGTGGGTGGAGGTTCTTCAACATGACAGTCTAGTCTCAAGCAATTGTGTTTATTATGAACACACACACTGGACCTTGTTTTCTTGGGTCTGGTCAGTTCTGTGCCAAGCCAGCATTAAAATATCAGCTGTACTGAACAAGGTGTCTGGTGAAAACATTTTCTCTGCCCCCCCCCCTATTATTGCACGCACCCTTCCTCATGATTTGCGCACTCTGCTATTATCTGACCCTTCACCCTGGACATTCCCGTCAGCCAGACACTCTGCCTCTCTCCTTCAAGCAGGAGGACACAGTCCCTCACAAGGACACAGGCAGCCACTGCCAAAGTTCCTTCCACACTCCTCTGGGTTATTGTCAGGTCACAGCTTGACATTGTGGCGTGAGGAAACTGCATTGCAACATCCTCTGCTTGTGTTAAAAGTGCTTGTTCTCACTGCTTCTCTAATTAAACTCCTTCTAAGTTATCATTCTAACTCTGTTCTCTCTCTTTCCGTGGTTCTTTTAATGTCTTCCATTTGGCATCTTTGTTGTAACTTGCTTCCTCATTTCCCCTGTCATTGGACAATGAACAAAAGCTGTATAACTTTGCTCAGAGCTGTTCACTTCTCAGTTATCTGCAGCATCACAGAAACCATTCTAATATTTGTTTACCATTGTACTAGTCAACCCCTGAAGGGAATGGCATGCTGTATTTTAGTTTTGGTTGGGTTTCCCAGTGTTACACTTTTAACTGCATCTGCAGCTTCTTCTCCAGTGCTGCTATGGGTTCACATAAGCTTGTAGAGCTGTAACACAGGATAAGTCACTGTTGACATCTCTTCTGAGACTTCAGAATCGCTCCAAGTATCACCTACATGCAGTGACAATCACATTGTTGGCTTGTGCATACACTCTGCACCAAAATGGCACACTGCAAATTATGTGGGTCAGTTTTATATCAGGGCATGTCTGGTGTGTACCCAGTTTAGGCATGCTAGTGTAAACACAGCCTTAGCATAACTCTACTTGAACTGTAACAATAGCTCCCTCTCCCCCCCCCTTTCTCTCTCTCTCTCTCTCTCTCTCTCTCTCTCTCTCTCTCTCTCTCTCTCTCATATTTCCTCTAATCCAGGCATAGGCAAACTCGGCCCTCCAGATGTTTTGAGACTACAACTCAACCAGTGGTCAGGGATGATGGGAATTGTAGTCTCAAAACATCTGGAGGGCCGAGTTTGCCTATGCCTGCTCTAATCTTTTCTGTTTTCATCTTGACTTTTTTCCCTAGCTGTGAAATCAAATATGAGCCCCTAATTGTTGGCCTGAGTGTTAGGCCAAGATCTAGAAAGTGTTGAATGGATAGCCAAACCCAAAGAGAATCTTAGCTCCAAAACCTTAGGCTATTTGATCCCTTCTGATTTAATCATTTCAGACCTAATGGAAACTGCCACATTAATGTGCATCCAGGGAACTTTGGTGATACTTAGGGCAAAACTAAAAGTGACAATGAATGTGAGGTTACTGCCAAGAATGTGAACTCCATGAGGAGTTCCACATCATTAGCTTTCTTGCATCTCCCCACAAAAGTCAATGATATGGAAGAAGACTGGAGAAATGCAGATCATGATGGTATTCCATAATTCCATAACTAGAGGAGAAAGAATGGGGAACTTGACAAAGGTTTGCCATTTTCTGAAGCAACCCCCTCCCCAGCACATGTACATGATCAAACTTCACATAGTCTTAGTATACACTTGAAGGCAAATTCCACAGACTACATTCTTTGGCATTATACTATTCTTATATGACTGGGGGGCAACTCCAAACAAATTGATTGTGGACTGCAGATTATCATCCCAGCCAAGATGTGGATGCAGCTCTCAGGTGACATGTGCATTCCAATCAAAACTGTTGATCTGCTCACATTAAAAATATGTACATATGGGTCTTCATCACCCACTGGGATCAATGGGGAAGCCCACCTTAGTATGTATGGGAAACTGGGTCCAGATCAGAGCTCAGTGGCCTATACAAATTCACTGGATTAAGGAACAACGTGTTGCACAAAGAGAAATAACTTACAGGGGAAACATTGTTAACTTCACAGGCATTACTTAGACTTTTGTATTATTGAAATAAGTGTCTCACAGACAAATGAAAGTCACCGTGCCCACCTTGGAGAATTTACAATCTAATGAGTCTTGAATTTCCCAGTCAGATGACCTAACAGCAAAAACTGAGGGAGAGGCAAAATTTACACAAAATAATACAATCAAGTGGTCTGTTGTGATTCTACTTAGTATGTGTGTCGTGTTGGGTATACATATTCATAGAGCCTGCTGCATTTCTATTTGCCATTCTCCTGGCTTTAGATAATATGCAGCACAAAGGACCCTAATAACTTTATTAACACTTTCGGAATGTTACTTTACCCTTTTCCAGCTTTCCCCCACATCAATCAGTCTCGGCTTCCTATAAACTCTAAAGTTTTGTCTGTCGGCTCTCAGGCATTTCCATTCCCATGATGCCTAGGACTATGCATGATGGCAGAAGGCTTGCTTCTTCAAACTCAGAGCCAAACTGCACACTACACTTAATGGTTTGGCCTTGTGTGTTTCCTTTATTTTGCTTTAAAATGACGTTAAATAGCAACTGTCAGGATTGAGAGGGTTAAACAGGATCGGGCCTGTGGTAGAAAGTTTAAAAACCCTTCCTTCATGATTCCCCCCCATCCCAAAAAAAACCCTCCAAATCTGCTACTTAATCCAGAAGTCAAGCTGCCATAGAAGCAAGTGTAGCTTTGCTGTGGATGCAAATAACAGCTTCAGAAATAGACCATGGTGTGTGAAGGTAAAAGGGTGATCCTATCACCACCACCCAAATCATGCTGCAATGGGTTCCTCCAGTTACCATTTGTCAATTGAAAACAAGCTGGGACAAACTATGAGTTTTAGTGTTCTCTGTAGTTTGGTCCTCAGGTCACCATCAAACCCTTGAAAAAACAGGGTGTGGATCCTAGTGATAGGCAGCATGTTGAACCTTCATCTGCTCATCACTTCCCACTGTGACATCCTTCCCTCCCGTCCCGACCCCAACATTCAAAGACCAGGAGAAAAGCAGCTTGGGACTGGGGTTGCTAGAAGAAAGTCAAAGGGTCTAGGCCTTCTAGGGCCTCCATTTGAAACCACCCCATCTTACTTTACCAGTATTTTGCAGCACCCCATGTTGGAAGACAGTGGTCGGCTGCCATCAAGTACATTTCCACTCACAACCATCATCTTAAAGGCCTGGGGGATCTTTTCATGGGCTTGTTGATCACCGTCATTATACAAAGTTAGACCCATGGCTACTGTCAGCTCATGTGTCATGTCTCCGAGGAGGAGTCCATAGATACACAGCTCTCCAAAGCTGCTCATTTGGGATGCCTCGTGAGAGTAGACTAAGTATGTCACACAAAACAATGGGCTGATACTCAGAGTAGGCCCATTGAAATTCATAGACATTACAGTACACCATTAATTTCAATGAGTCTACTTGGAGTAGAACATAGCTGGATGCAACTCAATACCCGCCCCACAAAAAAGCCTTTTCTTCTTCATATCAACAAGCAACAAACAGTTCAACAGCAAAATAACATTTTTTCTTGTTACAAAGACAACAGAAGATTCTTTTTCATTCCCTTATTTCTGACACCAAGAACTGCAAATTGCAATTCTGACCCCATTAAGTACCAACCTTTACCTTAGCCCCAATCTTCATAATTTCTGCACACCATTGTTTTTTCCCAACTGTGAAATGTACATTTTAGAGGAAGTTTCATATTAATGGCACGTACCTGTTGGATAAGCCTCTCTGCTAACAACTATTTCCCAAGGCTTACTGTACCCGCAATCTACAAACAGCGTTATGGGACTTTTCCAATTTTGCGTAATAGCAAGTCTAGCCACAACCTAACATAAAGCGTTCAGAAAGACACCTCCAGTTTCTGACTGGGTACAATTTATTTAGCTCTCCTTTATTCAGTGAGAGCGAACAGTGTGCTAGAATGTTTCCAAGGTTTATAAATAGAAATTAATAAACCTGCTGAAAGCTCCTCTTGAACTTGTTGGCAGGGAAGGAGTTCTACTAACATGTTAGGAAAGACTTCCATTGCAATCTCATTGAATGCATTTCTCTTAGTCATGTGGCATTCCAGCCACCACAAGCTTTGACCATCACTTGACCTGGAGAAGGTCAAGCTGATATAAGTGAGAAGGGTTGCTATGAGACAGTCGTATGTACTACTGAAATATTATTTGAAAACTCTGAGCTTCTGTTTCTAATTAAGGAGGAACAACTAAGTTTTTGCTCAAATGCCACTTGCAGGCTGAATCTAGACTTATCCATACTTAGTGGGCACCCATTGAAATCAATTGGACATTTCCTAATTATACATTTCCCAATTATTTCATTTCCAATTACAGTATTAAGAGGCACAAATGTTTCTTCACAATGTGTTCACAAGCCTCTAGTAAACCAAATTTCATATTTCAGCGGCTAGTCTTGAACCCTATTGTTCTTTTTCAGAGTGTCTTTGACTTGGAGGCACAAGATGACATTAAAAATGTCCCAGGGAGTCATTGTAACCTCTCCTAGACAGCCACAGAACACTTCCAGTTGTCCTAGAAGCAGACAAGATGCTGTTAATCTCTCCCTGGAAATTTTATAATGGCAACAAAAATCCATTACTGAGGAACCTTGGGCATCAATTTCAATTTGTACATATCTCCTTCTCTTCCTTTCCCTCCCAGTGCTTTCCTTCATGTTCACGGTTTGAGTTACCATGTGTGCATCATCCTGACCAATCCCCAGAAGTGCCCTGCCTCAAAGCAAACTGAGAAAACTCTTAAACTGAAATGGCACCTAAAACTGATCTCCCCACCTTTCTTTATCATTATCAGGTATTCCCTACCCACTTGACCCATAAGATTCTACAAATGTGGTTTCATTACTACAAAGGAGGAAAAGAAAGATTAATTGTTGCTAGATTTTGTGGTTTTTTTGGACAATTGTTTAGGGGAAATGTCACTTTAGAAACTCTTACAGCAAGTGTATGCAAGAAGAAATAGCAGAAAGAAAATACCATTTTTGTTTCCTGGTTTTCTGAGGCAAGATTTCTGCTACTTTCATTTGGGGTTAACAAAGCTTACATTCTTTTGAAACACTTTTTTTTGTTACCCCCTTTCTTATTCTGGGTACATTTTGGCAAAATATAAACGTAATAAATGAAGTCTGAAGAAACCAGTACCAAGAGCGGGAAAATTATAATGCAGTTCCCTCAAGTGAAAATGTAGAACAATGCACACTAAAATTAAAATTGCAACAAGCCCATAAAAATCTCTCAGGAACATTTGTCATCGGAGAGCTGGAGGAGCGTTTGTGTCAGAATGAAGGTGTAATGAACTTTAAAAAGCCAGTTATGAGGGCTCTCTCAGTTCTCTCTCTATTTTCCCCCCAGAATAAAATGCCCAGATACAAGTTGGGAATTATTTGCAGACTAGGTAATAGCAAACTCCCATGCAGCAACTTTTAATGACCATGACCCAAATTTTGAAAGGAAAATAGGGGACTGTAGATGTGTGAACTGCTCTTTGGTCGACCTGCTCAATGCAAAATGGCATTTGAGAATAAAGTGTTTTCTGTATACGAGGTGTTTAAACTTTCCTCATTTTGCATTGACCTTTCCTGGTGGATTTTAACACAGGGGCAACAGTGGTTTGACCAGAAATAACTGAGCAAAGCATGTCTTTTACCTCTTTCTCAAGCCTTTTTTTGTCTGCATCTATCTATGCGTTTTGTGTATGTTTATAAACTTCATGGCTGGTGTTCAGTCACCTGGTTGCTGTTGTTTTTAAATACTCCTATTTTCAGCCAACAAACAGGAAGATGATTTGTGTACATTTATGTACCGCTTCATAGCCAAATTCCTAAGTATGCAAACCGCATACATAAAAACACAGTAAGGTTATTAAAAAGAGAAAAGTCTATATGCAACATGATAAGCAAAAATACATTAGTAAGGCGTCAATTAAATTTCAGTGCATAATAAAGCAGAGCAGTGTGATGAATCTTATGAGCAAGGAAAAGCCTGCTTAAATAGATGGATCTTCAGAAGGCATTTTAAGCTTGCCCCAATTTCTGCCTCACAAAAGGGATGTGGAAGGGTGTTCCAATAATAATATGAAGAGAGCCTGTCGTCATAGCAAAACCTCTGACCCCTGACTTGACGGAACATGGGCCTTCACCAGCCTGTGAAATCAATGGGTTGGGGCCTCCTGACACGACTAAGCAATTGACCATGGAAATGTTGACATTCCCTCTCCTTATCACTTGACCTCTCCCTTCCATGCCTGTCTGAAATGGCTCCACTTCTTAAAGTGCCATGAGTTGAGTTGTATCTCTGAAAGCCTCTGGGTCAAAAATTGACTTGTGCAGTGGACAAGTGGCTGCATGCTTCCTTCCATCATGGTTCTCCATGTATTGGATTGTAACCATGATCTGGTTGATTGACTTACAGACCCTATTGCCACCTTTTGGGATGCTGCCTAGTTTATAACATGCAGGGCACACATCTGGGAGGTTGCCTTGAGATACATAGGGGCTCTATCTCCTGTTCTCTCTGATACTTCATATACTGTCCTTTCTCCCTTCAGTTGTTGCATGCAGTGACATTAGAAGCACCAGAGCTAACTAACAGAGAGGGGGCATATCCCTGGCAGATTTGTGGCAGGTATTACCTACAGTGATAGTGTTGATCTGCTATGCCATGGCAACCATTTCCCTCTTGCCTTAATCCTCCATGTACAAATGGACACAGATTTTCAACAAAGTTTGTTATAGCTGCAACAGAGACACACTTATTCAAAACTACATAAAAGACTGAAGTAAAAAAAACTGCCTGCTCACAATGAACGGTACATTTTCATGTGAAATCTATGATTTAGGGCACACACACAGAGAGAAGAATCTGAAGACCACTATTCTTTGAAGTGGGGAGCCGCCTTCTTGCTCAAATGCATCCTCTAAAAGCAATAGTTATTTAGAAAATTCAAATTATTTTTATTGGTTCAACCCTGAAGCATTTTCAGTAGGCAAGAGTTACTGCATTTTGAGAACAAGTAAAGTAGTAAGAACCATTGCCTCACATAATAACGTAGCACAAATGGAACCTACAAAGTTGACAGTTTAAATCCTATCTTTTTCAGCAAAGCCCATTTGATCTCTCTTTCCTCCCTTCTTCTTTCCCTACTGCAATGTTGTCATCTAAAGTAAAAATAATATAATTAACTCAGAAACAACTTGGGTGATTTCTACTTCAGGCTACACAAATAAAAGGCAAGTCAGAACAATGGTATTTTCTTTTAAATCTTTTCAGTGAGTTTACTTTGTTCTTTTTGAAAGCATTCATAATATTATTCTAAATGCTGTTTCCATACTAGATGTTCTCTGCATGTGTAGGAAGACAAACTTAATTGTCCAGAATTCCTTTCAAGAAATAAGAAAATGAAGTGAACATATAGTAAGTGAATTCATGGAAGATTTATTTCCAAGATGGTGTGTTTAGGATTATAGGATTAAATGCAAAATGGAGGCATAAGATTTGGGTAGTTTCAATTTTAAAAGGAACAAACAAGGGAAAACAGCATTATGGCTTTAATTCTCTCCTATGATATAGGTTGTTTGCCACTAAATTTATGGCAACTAAACTTAAGCATTGTCATGTTTTACATGTGACTATATATATCATGACATTGAAAGATTCTGGGACATATCTGGCCATGCCCTTTTGTGAATGGAAAGGCTCCTTCCATTATGCAAGGGGTTCCCAGCCAGCAGAGGTTGCTGCTGGAGGAAAGGAGAGGCGACCTTCATAGATCTCTCCATACACACACCCCCAGGAAAAACCTTGGAGATAAAACAGGGGGCTGCAAGAAGCTGCAGGAATCAGTGAAAAATCACCTCCACTCTTCTTCCATCAAAAGTGTACTATTAGTAGAGTTCCACTATTGGCAAGTCTGGATCTATATGCCATTTTAAACTTTTTCTCTCTCACATCATTTGTGATGCCCCATTCACTGGGAGCCTGAGCATTCAAAGCATATGCCCCACTGTATATGCAACTTTACACTAATCCTTTCTTGGAAAACTTGTTCTGACATTACCCTACCTATGTGCTTCCCTGGGGGTGCCCTGTGAGCACATAGACAACCTCAGTTTCAAACAGGAATACTTTTTCTGCAAAAGAATCACATGCTTTCTCCAGTTCATCCCATCTTGCTTTCCTGTTTGTTGTTTCTGCAGTTTTTGGATACTCTTGGTTTCCTGATCATTTTTATCTCCCTGCTTCCTTGCATTGTAATAGGAGATCAAAAATGGATTGTCAGACGCAATGTCAGTACCATAAAACCAACCACATTCTTATTATTCTAGTGTGGTTTTATGGCACAGTGTGCTCTTGCTTATCCCACCCACCTTACATCCCAATGTGTCTGATACTAAGTGGGTCAAGCAAGACGTTTCCTTCCTCTGAGGCTACCCAGGAGGAACTGAAAAATGCTACAAAACTAAGTCTCTTGTTCTCTCTCTCTCTCTCTCTCTCTCTCTCTCTCTCTCTCTCTCTCTCTCTCTCTCTCTCTCTCTCTGGCTGTTTGACAAAACTGGAAGGTATCCTGGCAAGTCAATTTGTGTGCTACTTTTAAAGCATCTTTTCAGGAACCACTAAGAGCATAAGGAATACTAAACACAGACACAGGCTTTGGGGATCTTATAGGTTCTACTTAAAGGTGAAGGAATATCAATGGCTACTAGCCGCAATAGATCTGTTCCACCTTCATTGTGAGAGTTAGTATGTCTTTGAATACCAATTGCTGGGAATCACAGATGCAGAGAGTGCAGTTGCACTCAAATTCTTCTTGCTGGCTACCTTGGTGGACTTTTGGCTTGATCTAGCAGGCTCATCTTACCCTAATATATTCAGGGTCACTTAAGAATGTAAGAGGTGCCTGGCTGGATCTGACCAAGATCCTGCAAGAATGCCAATGTCTTAACTGTATCCTTCTCTGAATGATCAACAATTTATTTGTAATCTCTAGTACTCAACATTCACCTGGAGCTCTGGTATGTTTTATAACTGCTTTGCATCTGAAGAGGACATCTGTTCAAATGGCATGCTCAGTGCTAATATTTTGAAGATTACTCAATAAGGACAGCAGGTCCAACTGTATAACTTTCTGTCAGTGGTACAAACATGACTATGTTAGGATTCCCATATACATTCCCAGCCTGTATATGGCCTGCAAGAGATGCTTTTTGGTGGTTGCACCCCAGTTATGGAATATCTCCTCCAAAAAAAGTTTTACTAGCACCTATATTATGCTAGGTGCCAGTAGTGATGTATGGAAGTGAGAGCTGTACCATAAAGAAGGCTGATCGCCGAAGAATTTATGCTTTTGAATTATGGTGCTGGAGGAGACTCTTGAGAGTCCCATGGACTGCAAGAAGATCAAACCTATCCATTCTGAAGGAAATCAGCCCTGAGTGCTCACTGGAAGGACAGATCGTGAAGCTGAGGCTCCAATACTTTGGCCACCTCATGAGAAGAGAAGAATCCTTGGAAAAGACCCTGATGTTGGGAAAGATTGAGGGCACTAGGAGAAGGGGACAAGAGAGGACGAGATGGTTGGACAGTGTTCTCGAAGCTACGAACATGAGATTGACCAAACTGCGGGAGGCAGTGCAAGACAGGAGTGCCTGGCGTGCTATGGTCCATGGGGTCACGAAGAGTCGGACACGACTAAACGACTAAACAACAACAATATTATGCTATTTTCAAGGCCAAGTGAATTTAACTTTTTTTATTCAACAAGGTCTTTTAGTTTCAGTTATATGTTTTTGTTTTTGTTTTTAAAAAATGTCAAGACATGAAATGCTTTCTCTTGCTGATTTTTCCTGTTAATTTTATGCTGGTCTGTTTTTATGCTGCTTTTTGGTAATATTTTATAGTGGATGTTGAGTTTTTGCATTGATATGGCTTTCTGGATGATATTATATTGCTTATATTTCTGTAAGAGGACTTGGCCCGATGGGTGGTCTAGAAATGAAATAAAGATGATGCATTGAAGCATGGTGGATTTCTGGCCAATCTCTTTTGCAGCACCCTCAAAAGCTGTTAGTAAGCATGCTATAATGAAAGTGTACAGTTTGGTCGCCAAAGTGATATGAAATTGTGTGCTACCAAAACAAATGCAACTTCTAAAACACCCACCCACCCCCTTTTTAAAAGACCTAAGATAAATGTGTTTGAATAATTTTGTTTGCCTCAGAAGCACACATGGATCTCTGGATTAGGGAAATAACTGTGGTCTTGCCAGAAATCATATCAGGTGTCTCACCTTGAGATGTATCTATTTATCAAGGCAATCCATGCTTATAAAAGTTGGACTATTTCATAAAAGATTATTCATTTCTGATGTCCTGCATTATGAGTCTCTCTTTTTTCTTATTCTGCGAAACCATTCAACATCTTTCTTGGATGCTGTTTCAAGCACATCCAGCTCTTTAGTCGGGTCTCTTTTATTGCCACTTGTCCTCATTCCTGTCTCTTTCACTTTATAGTTCCACTTTTTGTCCTCACCTTGAAATCCAGCATAAATTTTGCTTTACAGTCCTCGTTTTTCCTTTTTTCGCTTGCCTAGTCTATCCATTTCCCCCTTTCCATCCAGCATGCATTCATTAAATTCTCCACCCACTCAGTTTCACTTAATGTACAAATACGTTGACTAAATCTAGTCTGGAAGGAGTCTCAATATGCATAACAATGGATAATTGCCCAGATTATTGCCATCTACAGATGTACACAAACTGGCAATGCAATCCTACACGCCTACTCATTTAATTCAAGGGAGTTTACTTCCAGTTAAGAGAGAATTGGATTACACCCTAAGGCTCCATTCCTATATGATCTGGGTTTAAACATCATGAAGATCCATAGAACTTACTTCTAAGTATGCATGTTTGTATGCACTGTGAAAAGTATACTGTCAATTGCTATATTTGTAAAATAGTAATAATAAATGGTTTTGCATTTAAAATCAAAATACTGCTTTAAGTTATGAAAAGTTGTTCCATGTGTAACTGGTAACATCATACAGCACAACAATTGACCCTAAATAAATGTTTAATAGTAGGAAAAGTGGTAATTTGAGCAAGTTTCAACAGTACAGTATATAAATCGCTGAAATGAAGAAGCTCCACTGCTTGCAACATAAAATTCTGAATACTTCTCTCTGACTCTCACAGTTTAAACAAAGTCCCTGACTAATTCATGGAAATCAGCAATGTCTTAATAGGTCATGAAATAAACTAAAGTTCAGCCTAATCTCAGGAATCAACAAATAAGGAATAAAGCAAATCCCCTGCCTAACTAGTGAATTTTCAAGCTCATTTGTCAAATCTGCAAAATAACCACAGCCCTTTGTGAATTATGCAGACATTTCATCATTGTAGCAGGTAGCGTTTCATTAATTACTCAAAGGTATTGCCAATTTGATGAAACAGGTAGAGGTTGATTAATTTTTAGAGGGGTTTTTTTTTCTTTTAGCTGCATAAGTGATTAGCTTTCAGGAAAATTGCTAGGCTCTCTAATTTAGGCAAAGGCTTTGGTGAACTGATAAATCAGGCAAACACAGTCAGCTGAAAGAAGGAATAAATATATAGATTGAGTCCCAAATGAAACCGTATCACAAGAATATAAAAAAAAAAATTTTCCTTAAAAAAAATTAAGAACTTGGAAAAATTCATAACCAGGCCTTTCACATACTCTTCAAATTATTCATGAAAAGGTTTCCATCATCACCTGTAACACAGTAAAATTGTTGCATTTGTTATGTTGAAATGACTAGGAATACATCTGATTTTGAAAAGGCTGGGGCTAGAGGTATGTAAACACATTTACTCAGGAGTAAGCCCCACTAAATTCAATAGAACTTACGCTCACATAAGTTTCTACAGAGTTGCAGCCTAAAAGTCCTAACATACATGCGATACATGCAGTTAAACAATTGCAGCAACATGCTAGCACAATGCAAAACAACCCATAATCATTTCATTACTGCTAATTATTAATATTCATTATTATGGTCCAACATTGTCTGCTTTCTTTAAGTAAAACTGGAAGAGAAAGTGGTGAATTACCTGGTAGAAGACCTCTGTCCAAAGACAATAATTAACTCTCCTGGCTATAGAAACTTTAGTATGAGCATTTAAAGCCCTTTTGTAATCCTGATTGGTCAGTGATAAAGCATGCTGTTTGTTTATTTTAGGCAACCAATTGAAAACTGAAAAGGCATCTCAGACTACTTAGGTGCAGAAAGTTACAAGGACTTCTTTTTAAACCCTTTAGTTGTACTTCACAGAGATAATGGCCATTTATTAAAAGCACTGAAATATTATATTTTTAATGAATGAAACACTACCCTTGTTTAGAAGAGTGATAGTCACAATTCTATGATATATATTTGCAGGAGTGACTCAACTATAAAATAATATTCAGTCCACAAAGCAATGATGCTGCATGTGGAAGTGACACAGAAAACCATTTTTATAACCTCAGAAATGCAGCTGTAAAATCAAAATTATGTTTCCTTATATAAGCGACATGACATCCTCCAGCGTTGCAAGGTCTCAAGCAGGGTAGCATTTATTTGGGGGAATTTAGCAGCTTCTTGGGTCAGACTTTATCAGAAAACTAGACCATCTTTTTCCAGACCAGACTTTGTGCATTAAGAGGGTCAGAAGCAAGTCTTATTATGTGTCATGGATTTTGGTATAAAGGAAAGGTGTGCTAGTGTGAGAGAAGCAGAGGTGATTTTTTTGCAGATTCTTCCTTCCCGCTACAGCCTCCCTGTACCCCTCTCATACAATTGTCCATGTTGTTTGGAAGGCTCCCTAAACTCTCTGAACAGATGTAGGGGAGGGACAGGGACTGCAGTTAGGAGTTAACATTTCCCTGCTTTCTCTCTCCCCCCCCCCACTATTGTCACAGTCTATATCAAGCCCTGCACAATTTACATAGGATAGAAAGCCAATATGCTACTGGACTGAATTTACCATTAGTGTACAAAGCCCCTACACAAATCGCCACTAACATATCTGAAGACTTGCCTTAGTTTCTCTAGATCGGCGCATTCACTACAGTCATCCACATCCTTGTGGTGCCACAATAAAAGGTTTGTTTTGAGGCGGCTTGGGTTGGGTCCTTCAGCACTGGGGCATCAACCAGCCTTGTGGAAGACAAGTTAGAAAAGACCCAACATGGTATACATGTCATAACATACTGATGCAAATGTTCACTTTTACAGGCTTTCCCAGAAAGATGAGTTGACTTTTATAATGATTTTGAATGTACAGTGGTACCTCTACTTATGAATAACTCTACTTACAAATGTTTCTACTTACGAATGGAGCTCCGTCCGCCATCTTGGATGCGGTTTAGATAGGATTTTTTCTACTTACGAATTTTTAGATAGGGTTGCTACGACTTATGAATTTTTCCTCCCAATGCATTCCTATTGGATTCGACTTACAATTTTTTTCAACCTACAAATGTGCGTTCGGAATGCATTAAATTCGTAAGTAGAGGTACTACTGCACTAACTGTCTTGTTAGCTGCTTTGTTTTTCAGCCGGCAACCTTCATATTTCAAAACACTAGATCAGGCATCCCCAAACTTTGGCCCTCCAGATGTTTTGGACTACAATTCCCATCATCCCTGACCACTGGGTCCTGTTAGCTAGGGATCATGGGAGTTGTAGGCGAAAACATCTGGAGGGCCGCAGTTTGGGGATGCCTGCACTAGCTAATCCCCTAGTATGATGGTGGTTATTTTACCACCATATCCTTCTTAGCTGTTCATCTTCTAACTTGTTAATTGCCCCTTTTCTACTAATAAACTGTCCTGGAGGTGAAAAAGGAATATAGGATACATGCCAAATAGGATACATGCTACATTGAACCTTCCAAACATATATGATGGATATGATACCAGAGATCCTCCTTCGTGGGCAGCTGTTGCCATTACATGTTCCCCACTCCCTTATCATATAGCAGTAAAAAGGGCATTCTGCTTTTATAACACCCCCAGTTTGGTTTTCAAACTGTAATGCTACTTTACTACTGTGAGCCTACATTCCAATGGAATCTTACCACCAGGGGAAATGGATTAACAGGACAGGACTAGTTTTTAAGGGGAATTCCTAACAGGCTCGGTCTTGTAGCCTAGGTACTGGCACAAACTTGGGCTTAGAAGCGCAGTGCAGAATGAAGTGTCCTCGCTAACCAGTCCGAGTCATCTGGGGACAGAGAAAGAAGGGAAGATTCCAACTGCACCCTGCCTGCTTCTGTGCATCCAGGATCGCTGTTTAGAAGCAACAGTGATTTATACTCCCTAGTGTGTACATGCAAAGTTATGCTGGGCAAAGACAAGAGCAGTTTTTCGAGACAGGATCTGTGTGTGCAGAAGCATAGCTTCCGAAATGATTGCAGCCTGCTTGGTGTGGCCTCTGGCTTTCCTCGGGATCTCTGTATCAGAAGAGAGAAGAGATCCATCCATGGCATGTATGCTGCAGTTGAGAGATCAGGGTCTCTTGGCAACTTCAAGACCCCACTTATTTGGGGCCCAGCTGGAAGCTTTTAAGACATCCAGTAGTTACAGAATCCATTTCTGAGCATGGAAATGTCATGGAAAATCTTTCCCTTGAACTTGGGTGGTGAGTGCAACAGAGGCTTGCAAACCTGGGTGAAGAAAACAACAACCTTGCAATAGAAACTAAAGGAGTGTCTTGATTGAGAAAGAATCCCTTTCTCAGTCTCTCATTATTTTTTTCAAAAAAGAGGGGGGAAAAGGATGCAACTGTCACTGAACAAAGAACTTTTTAATGAATTATTTGCATAGCTCCAACACATACAGTTGAAGATTTATTAGCTTAGATAACAGCGGCATGCCAGAATTAAGTAATAATAAGACAGGGGTACCAGAATTATTTAATGGTTGCATGCTTGACTGTGTTAAGTAGGACAAAGGTTAAAGCTTAAATGGTAGAGAACATTTTATTTTTCCAGTGTTATGTGATCATAAGATAAATCTCCTTAGGGCATCCAGTATAATTATTATGATTATAAAAGCACAGAATTGTCAGGGTGGAGAGGACTATATAAGGAAATCATGTCAGAAATAACACAAAATCACAGCACAGAGCTCAGCGGGCTCCTCTGTTTACAACAATGGACGCATTCCTTAACAGTGTTCATTCGTGGAAGTCATTCCCAAGCCCTATTTATGCAAAGTCCTGCTTACCACCTACTAGATACTTAACCTTTGCCCCATATTAAACAAGTGGTACCAGGGATGTTATTCCAGCATAATGACCCTGAATTTAACAGGAATCCAGATAGCAAGCCACCACATATTATCAAAACAACACGCCACGGGCCTCTGCAACAGACCTTTAACCCACCCACCCCACTATCCTGAAAGTACTGCAAACCATTGACCTGCAAGCTTGACAACATCCCCAAATACTGTCAGAGAGAAGCCCATAAGCTTGCATCACAGAGGGCCAGGTATTTTGAGAGGTAAGGCAGAAGGTGTCAGAATCTGCTGTTTCGAGTCAAAACCAATTCATAACAATACGCAGCATCTCTTGTCAACCAAAAAGCTCATCATGTTACCCAGACATTGGCTGTGTCCTGGCTGAAGTTTTAGATGACAGGTGATAGTCAATAAGAAGGGAGTTTCAATCAACCAATCAGAATGAATTCAATGGAGGCTACAGTGTAAGTCCTGGACTGAACTCACAGGTGGGTGAGAAATAAAGCAGAAAGACGGACAGACAGTCATGAAACAGAAATCTTAGAATATATGTATCTTGCTCAGAGTGTCTTCTACCTTTCGGGGTATGGCTTATATTCCTTGAATGCTTAAAAATCCTGCTACGGCTTATTTTATGGCTACGTCTTATTTTTTGGGGAGAAACAGGGTATATATTGAGATCTCTTTTTAGTGGTGTCTCCAATGACCTGCTGCTCAGTGGAATCAGCTACTGGGTCTGACTTACCGTAGCTCAGCACTACAAGTCTTCTGAATGCTAGACTTTGAACGTTCAGTCAGTGAACTGTTTCCGTTCATTCATTCATCATCATTATTATTTTTTAAAAAATCTTGATTAAACAAAAAGGTCCCACAATGAGCACAGCAGCAGATCTTAAATTTTGTTTTTGTTTTTTAGCAGTCAAAAAACTTGTAAATTGTTTCTGCACAATTACTTTCAAAAACCGTAAGCAGCAGGCACCATTTTAAAAGAAGCTTTCCCCTTCTATGACATACATCGGGGGACATTTCTTCAAAGCTAGTGCCTGATGTGATGTGCCCCTGCATCATCTAAAAACAAAGAAAGCCTTTTTCTTCGTCAGACTTATTGTTTTATTCAGATGAAAAATTGGGTGGATAAAACGGATCAAGAAACTGACTGAATTAAATTTATGGATTTAATCCAACTAAAGGACAAAGGAAGAACCAACAATAACAGAGAGAGAGAGAGAGAGAGAGAGAGAGAGAGAGAGAGAGAGAGAGAGAGAGAGAGAGATGAATATTTGGATCTGATTTGAGATTTATGGGGGTTTCCATTGCAATGTGTTAGTTTAGACTATTTGCAGATGTCACGCTCCCTATTAATCACCTGGTTAATCTAACTGTTAAACCATTGTTTGGCAATCAAACACAAAAGCACAATCTCTTATCTAGCCCTTATCCACTATGCTACTACACCAGCCAGGCATTTGCAGGAATTGACTCCAAGAAAGAACCTGTGGTCTAAACCACTGAGCCTAGGACTTGCTGATCAGAAGGTGGGTGGTTCAAATCCCCACGACGGGGTGAGCTCCCGTTGCTCGGTCCCAGCTCCTGCCAACCTAGCAGTTCAAAAGCACGTCAAAGTGCAAGCAGATAAATACCAGCAGGTACCGCTCCGGCAGGAAGGCAAACGGCATTTCCGTGCACTGCTCTGGTTTCGCCAGAAGTGGCTTAGTTATGCTGGCCACACAACCTGGAAAAACTGTCTGTGGATAAACGTCGGCTCCCTTGGCCAGTAAAGCTAGATGAGCGCCGCAACCCCAGAGTTGTTCACGACTGGACATAACTGTCAGGGGTCCTTTACCTTTACCTTTTTAAAGGACCATATGAATTAAGCTATTTGAAAATTTTCTCTTCTCAGGGTCGTGGCTTCGAGCCCCAAGCTGGGCAAAAACATTCCTGCATTTCAGGGGTTGGACTAGATGACCCTTGTGGTCCCTTCCAACTCTACAATTCTATTACTCTTCTCGTACCAAGGTGCTTCACTATTTCTTTTGTCTCCTTGCCTCCACTTTTGTCCCTTTATGCTTCTAAGAAAAGTCACGCCAGCAGACATGTTCCCTGACACAAAAGGCTCACTCATCCTTAGGCTGCAGAGAGAGAGACAAAGACATTTGAAATAAGGCCGTTTCTTTTCTGGATAGTGAACAGTTTCTGGGGGCTTCCTTCCAGGCAAGAAAGTAGACAGTCCATTTCTCCCCACAGCAGGATCCAAATAAACACGGTTGCAGGTGAGGAAACAAATAGATGGATTCTCTCCTGGCAGAGTCAAAAGAGCAAAACTGTCTCACCCTTGGTGGTAAGAGTTCAGCAAAACACAAGAAGTTCCGTCCTCAGCGGGGCGCATCTCAAGAATTCAAGTCCACCCTTTTAGCAAAACAAACAGTTCCTTTCTCTGGAAGTTGTTAGAGACGGGAGGAAGGGGAAGCCACAAAAGGTTAATGAACTTGGCAGGAGTCAACTAACACAATTGAAATTACCCACTGAAGTAGTGAGAATTGTGAAACCAAGAATCCCAGCTGGCTAGTTCCAGAAAACAGAGTTCTCTTACATCTGAAGAACTACTTGTGGGAAATCCACCCATCCCATCATTTGATCTTGCGCAAGGCTTTGTATAGTCTTAACCCTGGAAATAAGGCAGGGTCTCATCTCCTGTTTCTGTGTTAACTGACACAGAAATGATGAGTATGGGTATGGTTCAGCATTCATCCTCCTTTACTTAATATAGGCCTCCCTACGACAGGCCCCTTCAGAAGACTGAAAAGAAGAGTTTGGGGCCATGCTTGTTTTGTGCACTTTAAAACCAGTGAGCATAATCCAACAGGAAGCTAGATTCCTGTTCATGGGACAACCCACAATGTGACATCGAAAACAGGCAGTGTGTTCCAAGGGATGCATCACATTCAGCCCTAACACTATTGAACTAGTTCTCCCATGTCTACACCAGGAGTAAGAAGAGTTTATGCTTGCTGTTCCTACTTTGCTGTTATTATTTAATAGGACTGGGCAATACCTGGTTTTCAACACTGTAATAGATCACTACCTAAATATCGTGATATACTGGCATATCATGATGTCTCAAATAAGGATGGAGCTATGTAGAGGCATTGGTTGGCTGCATGGTTTTTCCCGCATTGTGATTTTTGCATAGCACACACACACACACACACACACACACACACACACACACACACCATGATTCACAATATATTGGCAGGTCAAAAATTATGAAACTGAATGGCCTCGGTCCAGTATACCTGAAGGAGCGTCTCCACCCCCATCGTTCCGCCCGGACACTCAGTTCCAGCACCGAGGGCCTTCTGGCGGTTCCCTCGTTGCGAGAAGCCAAGTTGCAGGGAACCAGGCAGAGGGCCTTCTTGGTAGTGGCACCCGCCCTGTGGAACACCCTCCCATCAGATGCCAAAGAGAGAAACAGCTACCAGATTTTTAGAAGACATCTGAAGGCAGCCCTGTTTAGGGAGGCTTTTAATGTTTAATAGATTACTGTATTTATTTTTCTGTTGGAAGCCGCCCAGAGTGGTTGGGGAAACCCAGCCAGATGGGCGGGGTATAAATAATAAATTATATTATCATCATCATCATCATCATCAAAATATAGACTTCAAACTGGTTTTGGATAATATATCAATTGCACAAAACCTTTGCCCTAATTATTACTAATATTGTTTATTATTGTTACTCCATGCTTGGTACAACAGTAAGACATTAAAAACTAAATTATTCTGAACCTAGGAATTGGAGGACCAGAACCAAATGATGTCCAACAGCTTTGAACACAAAACACCATTCCTGGTCTTTCTAAACTCTCTATCAGCTGTATAATTTGGGGCAGGGCGGTCATTTTGCTGCTGCTATTGTTTAAAAAAAGCATCTTAAAAAGCATCTTAAAAAGCAGAGACATCACTTTGCCGACAAAGGTCCGTATAGTTAAAGCTATGGTTTTCCCAGTAGTGATGTATGGAAGTGAGAGCTGGACCATAAAGAAGGCTGATCGTCGAAGAATTGATGCTTTTGAATTATGGTGCTGGAGGAGACTCTTGAGAGTCCCATGGACTGCTAGAAGATCAAACCTATCCATTCTTAAGGAAATCAGCCCTGAGTGCTCCCTGGAAGGACAGATCGTGAAGCTGAGGCTCCAATACTTTGGCCACCTCATGAGAAGAGAAGAATCCTTGGAAAAGACCCTGATGTTGGGAAAGATTGAGGGCACTAGGAGAAGGGGACGACAGAGGACAAGATGGTTGGACAGTGTTCTCGAAGCTACGAACATGAGTTTGACCAAACTGCGGGAGGCAGTGCAAGACAGGAGTGCCTGGCGTGCTATGGTCCATGGGGTCACGAAGAGTCGGACACGACTAAACGACTAAACAACAACAACAATTGTTAAAAAGCTGGGAGATAGGAACCCTTACCAATCCACAGCAAGTCACCCAGGGATATATCAGTAATGTCACCCTCTGCCCAACCCGTTTTATGTAGAAGTGTGTTCTTCTACACACTGATAAATTCTCCTTTTTTTAACCACTAAGTAAGATTACAGACAGGGCAAAAACCTCCATCTCCTCGCACAAACATTTACTTAGCTCATTTCCCCCTGTAAAACATTCAGTGTGTAAACTTTTTAAAGGGGTAAAAGGATTTAAAAGAAATCCGCTGAATATTTGGCCAGTGATTCTTCCAGTGGTGTTGCTGAAATGTTGCGAGAGTATTAAGCAAGGCTTTGGAACTGCAATAGATCCTGGGTTCACCTTCTGCCGATAACTTGTCTCCTTTCAGTCAACTTAAGAGCTCCAGACTGTGCTTTAAGGATTCCCACATGAATCAGCTGATGATATTTCCCAACACTGCAAATATTTCCAATGAGCCTGCTTTACTAGAAATGGTACAAAGAACATTTCTTTATTACTTAATAGAAAACTAGGAGTGATATTCCCCTTCAGTACTACAATCCATACCCAGAAGCAATTCCCACTGAGTTCAATTACACCCAGGTAAATGTGCACAGGATACCAGCCCTCAGGTGTGATCTGAGTCAGGCTTAATTTGAAAGAAAGTTCCTTGGGAACCAGCCATGACGGCCATGTTCCACCTACATTGTCAGAGGCTCTGAATAGTTGCTGCGAATTACAGGATGTTAGAGTGCTGTTTCCCACAGAGTGCATGTTTCCCACAGCAATCTAGTTGGCCACTGTGAGAACATGGTGCTAAACTAGGAGGGCCTTTGGCCTGCTCCAGCAGCCTCTTCTTATGTCCAACACTTTATGGGGCTGTGGGTGAAAGACATACCTTCCAACATTTTTCTGATGAAAATAGGGACGTCCCATTCCACAATGATAATTTTACTATTTATACCCAGCTTACTGCGTTGCCCAACCACTTGGGGCAGCTTCCAACATATATAAAAACATAATAAAACATTAAACATTTTTTTAAAAAACCTTCCCTTTACAGGATTAGGGGACCCAGGTGGCGCTGTGGGTTAAACCACAGAGTCTAGGGCTTGCTGACCAGAAGGTCGGCGGTTCGAATCCCTGCAACGGGGTGAGCTCCCGTTGCTCGGTCCCAGCTCCTGCCCACCTAGCAGTTCGAAAGCACATCAAAGTGCAGGTAGATAAATAGGGACCGCTCTGATGGGAAGGTAAACGGCGTTTCCGTGCGCTGCTCTGGTTCGCCAGAAGCAGCTTTGTCATGCTGGCCACATGACCCGGAAGCTGTCTGCGAACAAACGCCGGCTCCCTCGGCCTATAGAGCGAGATGAGCGCCGCAACCCCAGAGTCGGACACGACTGGACCTTATGGTCAGGGGCCCCTTTACCTTTATACAGGATTACTTTCGAACAGCTCGGGGGTCAGATAACTCCATACCCTCCAACATTTCTCCAATGAAAATAGGGACATCCTAAGGAAAAGTGAGACATTCCAGGATCAAATCAGAAACTGAGGTGGCTTCTCTAAATCAGGGGTGTCCCTGGAAAATAGGGAAACTTGGAGGGTCTGGAAATATCTCTGCTCTCATAGTAGTGGAGACTCTAAAATGTGGCATTGAGTAGTTTAGGTGGCCTTCTTCTTTAACATGTTAACTACTTTATTTAGATTTGACATAAATGTTCCTTTTAATCAGCAGAAGTGAAGCAACAACCTGCATTTCACCTCGCAAATCTGATGAGGCTAACTAAAAGATGCCAGCCAAACTTGCTATTCTCTGCAGTGTGACAGTTGTCTTTGGGTTCTTATAAGAGCACCAGGTGTGCGGCAGGTACAGTTGCGGCTGCAAAGGAACCACCATGAGCTTAGAGTGAACGGTGCTGGGAGCCTTGCTGGTATTGACTGCATTAAGGAGTTCCTCATAAAGGACCCAAGCGCAGCTGAGAAGCAGTTTGGTTTTAAACCACTTCCTCAAATTGCAGGTGTCTGCAGAGGGGGAAATGTATCGCACAGAGGAAATGGTTTCAGTCCAGACCACTTCCTCCAAACAGACTTAACAAGGAATCCCTGTAAAGAGCTGACTGGCAGTTACCACAAGCCCCTCTGAAGGCATGCCCTTTGAAAGCTGTGCCATCAAGAGGTTACTGCGACCACCGATCAGGGGTTACATCAAACTCCTCTGAGCTTTAACAAGCGCCAGTCACCGGACATCATTATGACATCAGGTAACTGACATGGGAGGGTGGGAAAAAGAGGGACCCTACTCCCTACCTGTCCTAGAGCTTTGGTGCTGTTGATCTAGGGAAGTGTTTTTCAAAGCAATGAATTAGACAACTTTTTCCCACACAAAAAAACCTGTTTCACTTTCCCTATCTATTTGTGCTCAGCATTCATCCTCACCTTGTGCAGGGGATGTTCTTCCCTCTTCTTGCCATTCCCTATTGTCTTTCTCCTTTCATAAATTTCTGCTCTCCCCCTCCCACCCCCTTCATTAATGTGCTCATTCATTCGTTCATTCTTTCATTCAGGTTGACAGTGGAGTGAAATGGCTAGTGCCACCATTTCTAAAGTGCTAAGAGTCAGCTTTTAGACAACTTCCTAAGGGACTGGCAGAAGGAACAGAGGAGGGAAACGAGGACAGGAAATCAACTAGGATACAAGCTGTGCTGTGTTCATTTGCATGGAACAGAGTGACACCCGAACTGATTTATGGCAACGATTAGAATAATAATAGATACCTCCTATTTGACCTTTTTTCATAAATGAAGTTCAAAATACTTTATGAGAAGAGATTAATATTATATGGGGGAGAAAACTGCCGTAAGAAACTTGTGATGAGCAGAGCAAAGTACCCAGCCCATTAGAAAGGTGGGGTGAATAAGGAATATGTCACCTGCGTTTATCCTCTGGATTCATCTCTAGGACTAACAACAATTTCAAATCACTCATCAAACAAAATGCAGAATCCTATTGTTTAGTTGTTTAGTGAATAAATTTGCTTTTCAAGGATGCGGCATTTTAGATAGACACAAAGTGAAAATATATAACGTAACACATATTTCAGTGTCGTTAGCTACAGAAATGCATCCAAGCTTTCTCAATTACTCCACTTGTTAGCAGCACACACACAAATTATCCCCAGTAGACGTTTAACCTAGATCTGACTAGGAAAACTATTGGATATATTTGTGTTAAATAAATACATTAAAAGTCTTAAACAATTGCTTTGCAGGCCAATCACAGTAAGCCTGGGGTTGCTGAGGTAGGGGCATGGGAAGCAATAAACAACATTGCAACCTTTGCGGGGAGGGGTCAAACTGGCTACTTTATTGATTACAGATGTAAGTAGCCTTTGGCTATGGCACTGGCTATGCCAGCTTGGTTGCTGGCTGATTATTTCCATCAGGGTCAGTCCTGGGTTAAGGATCCCCATATGATGCACATAAAATATGGATGACCCCTCCAGGATGCCAATTGAGGGGTTCCATGGCCCGTTAGCCCCTTTCTGGGCATATGGACAGAATCCTTCTCCTTGGACTCCATAACCAGGGTGCCCTTATACTTTGATCCTGAGGAGAGGGGGGCATAGCTCCTTCACGCACCCCTAATTAGACTAAGGATGCAACCCAATGCCTTTTCCCACCATGAAGTTGCGGCAATTGCTGCGAAGCAGGTAAAACCTCTAAACAGGCCCATTTGTTCCGCAGGCAAATTCCTCCCCGGCCGCAAATATGGCAACTGAGTCACTCCTCAACAAGGTCATAAACACATACACCACCTGCTTACCTTCAAGGGGAGCCAAATTTATACAGAGTGGGAGGATGGGGTGTCCAATGGGGACTGTTGGAAGGTGATGCAGCTGGCTTTTATAATTTGGAGATGTGGACCTGGGTGGAAACGGACTTTCCCAGATCCATCTCCAAATTCCCACTCCACTGGACTCTGTTTGGTCAATTTAATGTCAAAAGAACTGGGGCCGATGACATTGGGCAGCCAATAGCATGGGAAACTTTTCTCGCCCTTGCCCATAAGTTGCCCACAGCTGCACCAGGAGGAAACTGCCGCCGCTGTCAAGAATGATCTTTCTGTTTCTGTTTTCTATTAGTATTCCAAAACATACAAATAAATCAATAACCCTCAAAACCTATGGGTATCTCCATCCTCTTCCTCCTTCTCCTCCTCCTCCCAGACTATTGTAGAACTTACAATATGAAGATAAATTTGTACCTAGAAATTATGCTTGTAAGCAACAGTTCAAATAGCAGCTTCTAATTTCTCAAACAGGTTCAACGGGGAAACAATTCATTTCTTGTTTACTGTGATTCCTGACATCATTTGAACAACACCAAAAGAACGGCCAAAAGTACATGCTGTTTTACCAGTCATACCAGAATTATTTTTATCAGCTACAGAGTTATTGGTGCTGTCAGACTAACTAAACATCCCCATAAATCTTTCAATTAGATAACTATTAACAAATGGTCAAAAGATTGTTTTTAAAAAAACAAAAATGGTAGACATAAATTGAAAATTCATGACTTCCCTTTTGTTATGGTTTGTTTTTAAAAAAAATTTCCAAACCATGAATGTTTGACCAAAAATCCACTGACATAAACCGAAACATTTCAATTCACTTCAATGTGAACTGAATTGAACCAGGTGTTTGGGTAGATAAATCAGATTACTACATACAGTCAAATCTAAATCTGGCACATGACAAAATTGTCAAAATAATTAGGTTATGGCTCAAAATTTAGGTACAGAATCAAACACAGCAGAACATAAGTAGTTTGATTCTATAATGACTATGTGTAATATCCATTCAGCTAACACCAAAAGGCAAAAAAAAGAGAATTTTACTTTTAACCCAGAGCTGTGTTATTGAGATTCGCCACTCTCTGAATGCCATATTTCTGAATGCAATATTTTTAAAAGTACATACATGCACTTATTAGCATAGATCATGGATATGAAGTCTGAGAAGAAAAGGGATGGAATAATTATGTAGAGATTTTGTACACTAGTGACTCAATCCTTGCATAAAGAGAACATATTGGTAGTCCATACAACTACAGTATTTGGAAAACGATGGTGACCACTTTCTCCACGCTTTCTTGGCACAAAAAGAAATTCAATGGGACTGCCTGCTCCACAGCACAGTAGTCAAGCATCGCCAGTGTATGGCTTTGCTAGGTCTTTCAGAATCCATGGAAAGGGAGCCCTGAAGTCCACTATTGACCACTGCAGGAAAAGCCTGAAGCAGCAGGGAAACAATGTAGGATGTTCCAGCCCCTACTAGATGGAACTGGGCACTTTCCACATGAGACTGAGCACCTGAATGAGTTCCACATGCCTTAAAGCAGAAAAAGAGCAATGCAGTCACATCCTGATACAGTGACATCTGGACCCAGCTCTCCAAAGCTGTATATGAGGCCCAAGGAACACTTGGAAAGCTACTTCAATGGCTAGCTTCCTTTGCCATTTGGGTGCTTTGCAAATGAAGTAGGAAAATGCATGCAAAAGCAGTGCACCGAAAGATACTTGATGGAGGCCAAATTATTATGAAGTTCAAGATGTTTGATGCAACATACTTTGTCCTTTCTGCTACCTACATGTTGCACAATAGAGGATGGGTGATAATGGCTAGCTTCTTGGAAATGCTCAAGTATGCTGAGCCACTGACCAAATGAGATTCAGTCAGATGCATTCGGGTCGGGCAATTCTCTTTCTAAAGTACAGTACCCAGCATGGTGACCTTTCTTGGGTGGTTACAGGTAGGTAGTCATGTTGGCCTGATGTAGTCGAAACAAAGTACAGTGGTGCCTCGACTTACAAATTTATGTAGGTCGGAAAATTTGTAAGTCGGAAAACGCCATTAGAAACGGGATTTCCCATAAGAATGCATTGGGAACGGAAAAATTCGTAAGTCGAAGCAACCCCATCTAAAAATTCGTAAGTCGAAAAAAACCCTGTCCACGGTTTCCGTTCGGATGCCGAGAAATTCGTAAGTCGAGGTACCACTGTAATAAAATTCCTTCCAGTAGCACCTTAGAGACCATCTAAGTTTGTCATTGGTATGAGCTTTCGTGCAGTAATAAGAAAAGGTCAGGAATGCATACTTGGTTGGTAACCTGCAGCAGCGTTTTTAGCTAGATAAATAAGAAAGAGTTTGCAGGGAAACAAAGCCTTTATATGAAGAGTGATTTTTGTCTAAACTGCAAAAACAATTGGCTGGATGTGGTGACCTGAAAGGTTAACAAGGCAGCTCAACAAGAACAACCCAAGGGATCCAATTCACACAACAGGATAGGGGGTGGGAGTGGACAGAGAAGGTCTAATATTCTTCACATTCTTCTTGCCAGCATTAACCTTGTTGAAGAAAGAAAAAATGTCGGACTTATGACCAATATCAAACACCAGACCTAGGTTTTAGAACTAAAAGATTCATTTCCAATTTCAAGCACAATGCCTACTTATGGGCAAAACATTGTGTGCTTATCAATTTATTTAGACCTTTCACTGAGATTGGTGCCATTTGATAATTCCAAATTCCACTAAACATTAGTGTTCAGATTTAGAAGTTGGTGTCTTCCCCTCCTTTGGGCTCCTATGTGGTCTGGCAGAAAATCATTGAACATAAACGTTACTCTTTCTGCTTCAAAGCTTTTTTTGAAACGAGAACACGGCAATAGGTAACAATAAACTTGTTGGGGGGGGGCTTTTAAAAATAATCACAATAATCTCAGAACAGAAACTTTGGACCACAATGTGCCCTCGTCCCAAAGTTAATGCGAGGCATTTGACTCTTGCATTGTTGACTGCCTGCCTGCCAGCACTTGACATTAAAAGAAGTTTCTAAGCAGCCGCTAAGGTGTTATGCAATTCATGTTGCTATAAACAGTCACCCGAAATAAATTTAAAATCTACCATTATGGAAAAGCAGATATTACTCTCTCAATCTGCCTAATGCTTTTGTTGTGCATGTTTCTGTCCATCCAATTTGCATGGCACTTTTATCACGAGGCAATATTTTCACGAGCAAAACTGTTAAGAGCCCCCTGCTGCAGAAAAATCTCTGGAATAGAGTACTCTGTGCTCAAGCTTGTAATGACACCAGCTGAGGACGATGTGCAGTCCTCTAAACACTTTTATCTCCCCAGCTCTCAATCCTGATCTTCGTCCACTTTCCTGAACAAACCACAGAGACTTACTCTCAAGCAAGCATGGACGGGTTCAAACTGCATGCCTCAACATACAGCTCTATTCCTTTCTAACCAACAAGCCGGCAGAAAAAGGTCTTCAGCAGACGGAGTTCAATGAAATCAAGCACTTTTTTGAGTACTAAAGCAACACTTTCTTGCCTGCATCTCCACTTATGTGCAGAGCTGTTTACAGCCGTGGCACGAACGTGAACTTCTAACTGCACCTGCAGGGCACGAGATCAGGGAATATTAAGGAGCTTTCTGAGCACACCTGGGCTTTGTACCTGGGTTTGCGCAGGAATCAGAGCTCGTAGTTATCCCTGAATAAGTTCACTGTCATCCCTATGTAATGCACACATTTTACACCTCGTATGTATTTTTGAACCTTATTGTCACTGGTATTCCTTGCTTCTGTACTATACGAGAAATTGCAGTTGCATATTGAATTGTCACTGGAAGTCTGTTCCTTGCTTTGTTGTGTAGAAAAGGGGGGCTGCTTACTTTGAAATACAAGAAGGCCATCGTGCAGTTTGTCTGCTCTTTGTGGGATGTAGCAGCTGCTCCCAAGAAGACAGCCAAGCAGTAAATCTATTTGACCAACCACCCCGCACACCATTGCACACACCACTGCCTCGCTGCTTGGCCTCACACTTCTATTGAGAAAACACACTGCACCACTGAGTTTGATGTGTGAGCGCCGTCCCCTTTGCTATCCCAGCTGTTCTTGAATGATAGCATGAAAGAGCTTTCCCTCCTGAGTGTCAACACTCTGACCTTATGTGCTCCAAGTAACATACAGGCTTCTTCAAGTGCCAAGCAAGCCTCCTATGCTAAGACTCCCTTTTAGCAGGCTATGTTGCTTCGTTAAGACACAGCAGTTAGCTGCACTTCAGACTGCACCAGAAAATTCGGGGATAGGGACATACATCCTATTTCTGTAGCATCAGAACCACACAGCTGGGCTAGCTTTTACCAGTCCTACACTGCATAACCACTAGGGAAGGAAAAGTTCAATTTTGTTTGCATTCTAATGAAAAACTACTTATTCCACATTTCTCAAACCAATATGCAAACCAAAACCCAGCTGTGCTTTGAAATTCGCACTTCTCTGAAATTTGTGGTGTAGTTCTCCAAACAGAACCCATTGTGCTAGCAGAACTACTTTTTTTGATACCACCCATCGAATTCAGGTCAGAACCATAGCTTCTGATGAGCCAGATGTATTTCTAGAGGAAGCCCAGGAACTGCTTTAGTTAGTGTAGTTCCTTTTACTTAACGAAAATATATGGAAGGTGGACAGAAAGCAGTGCAGGGGGCCTCCACATGCCATAGGGCAGTAAACTGTCACTCCCTCTGTACATTGGAGACCTCCTAGCTGTTGGAATGAAGCCTACAATAGCCCTATCTGTGCTTATCGATTCCGAATTGCTAAAGCCACTCTAGATGACGTAATTTGCCAGCTGTAATGCTGCATTCTCCTCTCTGCCTAATCTTGGAATGGAACTTTCTGGTTTGCCTTCAACTACGCATACATTTCTTATCTTCTTCTTTCTTATCCCTAGACTAAATATTTAGTAGCCCTCTGTAAGACACCTCACCACCAATTCTCACTTTTGAGTTAGGAAAGGAGCCATCACTGGCGACACTAATGATTTCACTGTCTTTGACACACATTCCTATTCCTCTGGAAAATGAGAAGAAAAAGAGACAAGGGAGAGAGAGGAAAGATGAACATAACATAAGGAGATGGTGGAGGAGATACAAGACGGACAAGAGGGTGGGATAAGCAATGGCCCCCTCAATAGCTGCACATGCTCATTTCAAAGTCTACGCACAGGTATAGTTTGCCTAGCTGCTTAACCCAACATAAGCCTGCTATATGGCCTACTATAAAATAGGATGAGCTTCACGGGAAAGCCCCTATGATACAAAGCTTATCTTCCAGGAACAGAGATAATAAAGGCAGGAGAAGGAAAAGACAACACCGTGTTTTTACGAAGTGATACAGTACAATAAAGCAATGACGAGAGGACTGACAGGAGCCTCACAAACAGAAGCACAAATGTTACTTTTCAAAATATTGATACTCAGCTGGAATACTTGCTGTCATGTACACACACTAGCCATTTGTGGCACATTGAAAGTCTAAAGGAAAAAGGAAAAACCATTTCCCTTCCATATATAAACGCTTTTCTATATGATCCCCTGGAAGTGATTCTTATTTGCCTCAATGGTTGGCCAAGTAGCCTTCTATTATAAGCAGCTTGTTTCATCTTATTACGGTCTCCTACAATTCCACTGATACTACATATTTGATATTTTCCTCCAGGGCTGGGCTGTGCCCACCAGTACATGCTTGTGCATGTAAATGGGAGTCTTAAAAAGGAATATTAAAACATAGTCACTCAGAGGTAAATATCACTGACTTCAATGGAATTTACTTTCACATATGTGTTGTTAGGACTGAAATCCTAATGTCCAAAACATACACATGGCTGTGCTTTATCACTATCACACACAAGCTATTCTCTACGATTTACAAAATTTGCCACATTTGAAACTGCACCCAAAACAAAGAGCTAAAATTTGACTGGATCAATGCTGCTCAACACGGCACGTACCTTCTCCTTCAGTTCCGGAATGAGAACTTGCAGGAACACATGCAAACATAATGGGACAGGTAAAATGTGAGAATGTCCACCCCCACTCCATTCTTACTTTAATGTTCCATTAGTACCTTAGGCAATTGTCAGCATTTGGCATCTCGCTAAAGCTTCGTTTCTTGTGAGCTTACAACTGTAGCCTGCGAGTTTCCAAACTGTTGGGCAGAGAGCCCAAGTGCACTTGCATAAGAGTTTAGGTGCAGCCTTTGGAGACAACCCAAAAGGCCTTTTGCTCAAGAGAACTATATCATGGTTATTTCCCTGGGACTGTTGCGTCCCAGGACACAACATGGATTAGAAAAAAAGATTGTACATGTATAGCACAGCACTGGCCCTGAAAGCTCACATTTTTTTTTTCTTTTCTTTTTTAAGGGCAAGGTAGGCAGCAATTCAATAGCAAAAAAGATTTGTCATTTATGGACATGGTGACTTATGTATGTACCGTGTTTCCCCCTTTTTAAGGCGTAGTCATAAAATAAGCCATAGCAGCATTTCTAAGCATTTGAGAAATATAAGCCGTAACCCGAAAATAAGCCATAGTGATAGGCGCTGTGCGGAAGAGAGCACTGAGCTCCCCGAGTCAGCAGCAGCAACGCCGGCCGCAGCAGTGTTTGCTGAGTCCTTTCTTGCTTTTGGGACTTGGTTACTGTGCTGGCTTGGGATGGTGTGTGTGCAATTGCTGTTGCTGCTTCGTGTTTTTCAGCCAGATTCTCTGGGTTCTAAGCACTTTCCCCCGTTTGTTTGTGAAGCAGCACTCGGCTGCAGCCCTTGCCTCTCCCGGCGGCTGCATGAATGCTCGATCCCCAGGAGGCTGCAGTTGATCGCTATCTCCTTTTCCATTTCTTTTGTCTTTGAGCACCCGGCCCCACCCCCTCTCCCCTTCGTGGAATGAAGAACGGAGTTTTAGAAGCATTTCCTCATTATAAAAAAAGGTCAGGAACTTTTACTTTAACCTCAAAAATGGGATATTTCCTCTCTCTAAAAACAACTCTGACCTGAACACCAATAAAACGGGGGTAGATCACTTCCAGTTTATAAATCCGCAAGTAGATCGCAGTCTCCTGGAAGTTGGGCTCTATACTTTGGCTGATTGCAAGCCTTTGCATCTTTAAAAAACAAAAACCATGCGCTTCTCAGTCTTAATTTTCCTTTAATTCACCCCCCTATACCCTCCTCCAACCATTGCCTCCTTCCATTCCTTACCCCCCTCCCTCTCTCCCCACTTCCCTCACTCCTGTGCGATCTCATTTAGTCATATACTTGCTTTTTCTGTTGTGTTGTCTATTTTATATTTAATATTATTACCCTTTATGATGTTACTTTTTCCCTTGCGATAATTATTATTTTTTATCTTTAACTTTCCTTTCCATATTTTTCCATATATAACTCAACACTTTCCCATTCCTTCTTAACTCTTTGGATAGAGTGCCCCCCCCTATTATTGTTGTTAATTTTACAATTCCTGGATTTTTTATGCTACAGGGCTATGGGGCTTCACTATTTGACCCCCCCCCCCAGGTTGGGATTTTTAAAATAGTTCTGTGGGTCCCAGGGCGCAGAATCACCCCCGATCCTTTCCTTTGTCTAAACAGACCTCTTCCCCCCTGACTTTGGAAGGCTGTGCTTCAAGGGTGATACCAGGGGTTTTTTAAGACCTGCGCCTCTTAAGGATTGTTACGGTCCATAACTTCCATTGCTTTCTACAGGGTTGGGGGTTTAAAGCACTGCCACCCCACCCCACCCTGCAGGCGCTCGGAACTGGCAGCGCCAACAACGCGCCCAGCAGCGCGCAGAAGAGAGCACCGAGCGTCCTGAGCCAGTGGGTCCCAGTTGTACCAGCACTTTAAAAAAAAAAAGACACCCCCTGAAAATAAGCCACTGGGTGTTTTTTTGAGGGAAAAAAGTTATAAGACGGTGTCTTAAAAAAGGGGAAACACGGTAGGTGTGGGTTTTTTGCGTCTTTTTTAATTGATTTTTTAATTTAAAAATGTATAAAGAATAAAAGTTACTCCTTAAGATTCGTCTAACACACATAGCATGCTAAATAACCAATTTGTAAATTAATCACTGTGAAGCAAAAGTCTGCAATGGCACATTCTTCTCCCCACATTTGAGTGCCTCTCTGCAAATCTGTTTTGGAATGTGGGGCTCAGAACACAGGAAACTCCAGGTGTGTGGACATCTATGCAGAGTCCATAATGCTCTACCTATTGTTGCACTGTGGGTTAAACCACTGAGCCTAGGGCAGGCCCGGCTCTAGGGGTAGTCTCGGTGGCGCGGGGCGCCAGGGCTGGCAGGAGGGCGCTGCGCGGCAAAGCCGCATGGAAGCCGTGCTGTGCGCTGCGCCCGCCCACCAGGGCGGGGGCGCCCGACCGGCTTGAGACGGCCCTGGCCTAGGGCTTGCCAGAATCGACTCTAAGTAAGAACCTGTAGTCTGAACTACTGAGCCTAGGGCTTGCTGATCAGAAGGTGGGCGGTTCAAATCCCCGTGACGGGGTGAGCTCCTGTTGCTTTGTCCCAGCTCCTGCCAATCTAGCAGTTCAAAAGCACGTCAAAGTGCAAGCAGATAAAAAGGTACCACTCCAGCGGGAAGGTAAATTCTGTTTCCGTGTGCTGCTCTGATTCGCCAGAAGTGGCTTTGTCATGCTGGCCACATGACCCGGAAGTTGTACGCCGGCTCCCTCGGCCAATAATGTGAGATGAGCGCCACAACCCCAGAGCCGTCCATGACTGGACCTAATGGTCAGGGGTCCCTTTACCTTTACTTAGTAGTAGCAGTAGCAGGGGGGCAAAAATTGCACTGGCTGTGGAGGCCACTGCATACATGGTTGTAGAACTGCAGAACTTGACTCCCCACCCCTAACAAGCTTTTCTTGGCATTTTCTCCACTAAAATGCATGACAAATGTGACAGGTCTTATTTTTAAGGATGTTTTCTATTCATTACCTTTATCATATGAAGCTTTCATGGATCATTAGACCATCTATCCTAGTATGAGCTACTTTGTCTGGTGACAAGGGTCACAGCCAGAGTTCTTTCACAAGTTTGCCAAATGGAGTTATTTAACAAGAGATGCCCTTGATTGTTAACTCAAGGGCTGCAACAAATTCAGATTTTTCTTTTAGAAGATCAGCCGACCTTTACCAAACAGACTAGATCACCTGTGTCTCTCCAATGTTAATTATATCATCCTTTTGTATTTTGCTGTGCATGGTTATGGTGCATTGTATGATTTTATTTCTGATCAAGTTCAATGGATACCAGGACCATTCAGCCCTTGAGGCTGCCCAAGGAATCAGGTGAGATTCATCAGCAGGTTTCACTAGAGGGTCTACTACAGGCAGGGCCAGACCTACTATTAGACAGTGTGAGGAAGCTGCCTCAGGAGGCAAATGCTGGGATGCTGCAGCAAGGTGTTAAGAGGAAAGAGCTCCATGTGATCTGCCTTGTGCCCCTAAGCTAGCCTGTTGTCTCAGGTTCAGCAAAGGATGCTGTCCATCACCACTGCTGAAGATGCAACAGCCAATCTGGAAGAATGGGAATGACTTCTCGTCCTCTGCCTCAGACAGCAAGATGACTTGGGACTCTTCTGACTGCAGGGATGGGGAACCTATGGCCCTGCAGATGTCACTGGACTCCAGCTCCCATCAGCCCCAGCCAGGATGACCAATGGCCAGGAATAATGGAGAGTGGAGTCTAATGGCATCTTAATGCACCGCTTATTGGCCATGGGTCCTGACGTAAAACAATGCAATTCAGATGGTTTTGAGAAAACATTTTCTGCTCCAAATACCATATCTATGTTGCTGTTTCTTTAAAGCCACTGTCTCAGAAACCATTCTGCTTAAATAAATGATTTCCTTATCAATAGCTCTTCTATTAAGGTTGTGTGGTTTAAGTTTGAGGAAAGGAAAAAGTGAAGTTGAAATGGAACTGGCTAAACTGGTTTGGTTAAATATTTCTATATTCAGAGCAAGATTGACCGCCCCCCACCCACCCAGTCCTGCCCAACTACTATATGATGCAATGCTTGTTTTTCATACTTTTGGAACAAAGCACTTCATTCACCTAGAAGTAGGCTCTAGTCCTGGAAAGGTTAAGTAACAATAAATGTATCACGTTTTTAAGGTGTCCTTAGACTCTTACTGGAGTCGACTCCTAAGGCCACCACTATACGGAGCCTTACATATAAGTCCCAGCAGCAAAGCCACTATGCTGTCCGTCCGCTATAAGCCAAGGCCTTTCTGACCTTGCAAATGAAATGAATTGAGGATCACACGCCTGTGACAAAACCCACCATCCTACGTTAGATTCCACCTTTATAGCTTGATCTATTTACTCAGAAGCAAGCCCCCTCCAGATCCGTGGAACCGATTTCCCTCCCCCCCCCCCAAAAAAAGCGTGCGTCCTTGGACAGCTCCGGAGCTCTGCAGGGCGCGAAACGGGAACTGCTCGGCAAGGTCAAACTGCCCTGCGGAGGCACCAGCAATGAATGAGGAGGCTGCATCTGCGAGGAGCCTGGCGTGCCCTTCTCCGGCGTGCGGGCCGACGGCGGTGCCAGCAGCTGCTGTGCCGCACTCCACGTGGCCTGGCGCCCGCCAGAGCCAACCGGCTGCAGCTTGCCGGCCAAGCCCCCTCTCTCGTGACGTCCGCATCGCTCCCTTCGCCGACGGATCGAATTCTCGCTTCCTCCATCCCCCTCGCAACCCTTTCTGGCAGCCGCGCGCGCGCCTCCCATTGGCCGCCGCCGAGGTGGGGCCATGGAAACCAGGAGACGCGCTGCGCAAAGGAAAGTCATCCACGCGCGCCCCAGCCCGCCTCTGACGCGCCGCTTCCCCGCCCATCGCGAAGAGCATCATCCGACTCCAGGCGCCTGACACTTGGAGGATTTGACTAGCAAGAAGCAGGGAGGGAGGGGGTAGAGAAAGAAAATCCAGCCCCACGCAGACCTGCCTGCCCAGAAATACACCGCCTGATCCTAGCCACCCCGAGTCCCCTCGCAGGGCGGAGGCGGAGGCAAGGGCCGCGCTGGGCAATGAGCTCCAGAAGGAGACCCGCGCGCGCACGCGAGCGATGCCGCCGCCCCCGCCTTAGCCACCTCCTCCTGCTGCGGCAGCGCAGACACAAAGGCGCACCACCGACGTAGCGGCACGCGTTTTGCCTACCTACCCACCCATCAACCCGTAGCTCTTGCAAGCCACGGTGCCCGGTCCAGGCAAGCAGTTCCTTCCTTCTCCACCGTGCCACCCACCCCACTCAAAATGGCTCCTTTGGGTTGGGGGGGGGGAAATAAAGAAGAGCCCCTCTCCGAAAAGCACCAGAGCTGCAGGCGTGCGTTTTCTGCTAGCTAAAGGACTAGAGGGAC
This sequence comes from Zootoca vivipara, assembly GCF_963506605.1. Taxonomy (NCBI): domain Eukaryota; kingdom Metazoa; phylum Chordata; class Lepidosauria; order Squamata; family Lacertidae; genus Zootoca; species Zootoca vivipara. The sequence goes on along the minus strand of NC_083285.1, from coordinate 25,111,190 downwards.
TGGAACCGGGGAGCAACGTGATTGGGGGGGGGGGGGGTCGGTTGTGTTCGGGCGCGCACCCGCAACGTGGTGCAGGGGTGCCAACTTGAATAAAATGTTGTTGAGGGCCCTCAGGTAAGCCCCAGGCCACATGACGGCGCGGCGCGCGCGCGCATCATGGCAATGCCCATCCACTTTGGGAGCGGCCTCTCCAATAAATTATGTTGGCTCCTATGTTTTCGGGTGGGTGGGGGCTTGCGTGGGAGTGACTCTAATACCGTTGTCCGGATGGGCATCTGTCACTCGGGTCTACGTGGGTGAGTGCCATTGCTCGCTCGCTCTCCACGGGGTACATCTCTGGAGGTCACTGATCGGACGGGGACAGGCAGGGAGGCGAGCTCCGACCGCGCTCCCCATCCATCTGTCCCTAAGGCCGGCGGCGGCCAAGCCAATTCTCATCAACGGGTGGGGGGGGGTGGGAAGACATCGTGTTCTGCTTGCAACTCAGCGCTGCTCCTTTGACGGCGGACGCCGTTCATAGTGTGGCTCTCCCGCCCACCCCGCGCCCCTCGCGCCTGCTCTGCCCGCTTCCCCCGTGTGTGGTGCATCATCGACAGTGTGATCCACTCGTACTTGGGCACCTCGCATACCCAAAGCCAACGCAATCGCGGCGGCGGCAGCAGCAGCAGCAGACCAGGCGCTCTTCTCGTTGCTTAAGCGACACCATTCCTACACAGTCAGCAACACACTCGGGCGGCAGAAGCAGGGACATTCAAACACGAAGCGGCGGAGACAACGGGGCTGGAACAGGCGGCGGCCAGCCTGCAGCCCCCTTCTGCCTAGAAACCCGGCCGCCCTGCCCATCTATTTTGTTAATTAAAAAAAAAAGATGAACTGGATGGGTCCGTTTTACTTTACCTGGCTTGGTCTCCCTCTCTGTGTGTGTCTAGTTTGGGTGGGCTGGTCCTAATCTTCCAGCTGCCGCCGCCGCCGGTTCCTGCTCGCTGCCACTGGCTGAATGGGGCGATATTTATTTATTTCCCCATGACGTGGCCTGCAGAGGCCGCCGCGAAAGAAAAGAGGCGGCACGGAAGACGCGGGGCCTTTTGTGCGCCGCGGCCGCCTCGGGCTGGAGTCGCTCGGAGGCCGCGCGCGGGCTGAGGAAGAAAGAGGAGGAGGCTCGCCGTCCCTCTCCGCGACCTGCCCCTGCCCGCTTTTTGTTGCCGCGCCGAGGGGGACTGGTGTCAAGGGCAGCCGGGGAGGCTCGACGAGGAGCCGCCGCCGCCTTCGCCAAGTGGGGCGGAGGCTGCCGGGCGGCGGGGAGGCGCCTGGTGCCTGAGCCGCAGCATCTCCAAGGCTCCCGGCGGCGGGAGAGGAGAAGGGGCAAGGCGAGGAGGACGCGGCTGGCAAGGCAGGGCCCGGCGGCACGCCAGCGGCCGAGTGGGGCCGATCCATGAGCGCGCCTAAGGACACTGAGCTACGCCTTGAATGGTTTGGGTGTGGGTATTTGGGGGGCACACAAATTGCCCCATAACTAGATCAGGATCGTAGGGACGGGATGTGGGGGGCAGCCATTTGGCCACGCCCTGGATCCTCGGCCACGCATCCAGGCAGGGGTGCTAACTTGAATTAAATATTGGGGTGGGGCAGGGTTTGCAGGGAAGCCTTTGACTGGACTTAACCGTCCAGGGGTCCTTTACCTTTAGCTTACCCCACATGACAGGGCACACACGCCCACTATTTGAATGACAATGGCCATCAACTTGGGGGAGGGGTGCATGGGTGTAGCCAGGATTTTTAAAATTTATTTGTTTGTTTGAATTTATATACTGCCCTATACCCAGAGGTCTCAGGGTAGTTCACAGAAAAGATCACAATATATACAAATAAAATAAGAACAAACAAACACACACACACACACACACAGAGCCACATTTTAAAAGGGTATAGGCAGGGCCGTCTCAAGCATGTTGGGCGCTGTGGTGCAGAAATCGCTCCAGCGCCCCCGCCCTGGTGGGCGGGCACAACGCCTTCCTGCCGGCCCCGCACCACCCAACCTACCCCTAGAGCCAGCCCTGAGTATAGGATGTCAATCAGGTCAACCAAAGGCCTGGTTAAAAGAATGTTTTTGCCTGGTGCCTAAAGGTGTAGCCTATAATGAAGATGCCAGGCGAGCTTTCCTGGGGAAAGCATTCTACAGACGGGGAGCCACTGCAGAGAAGGCCCGTTCTCCTGTCGCCACCCTCCAGACCTCTTGAGGAGGCACATGAAGGAGGGCCTCAGAAGATGATCTCAAGGTCTGGGTAGGTTCACATGGGAAGAGGCAGCCCTTGAGGTATTACGGGTGTGTACCTTGAGGTACAAGGGCACGACAGAGGACGAGATGGTTGGACAGTGTTCTTGAAGCTACGAACATGAGTTTGACCAAACTGCGGGAGGCAGTGGAAGACAGGAGTGCCTGGCGTGCTATGGTCCATGGGGTCACGAAGAGTCCGACACGACTAAACGACTAAACAACAACACCTTGAGTTATTGTTAGGGAGCAGAACCGAATTATCTGCAATGTGATTGGTCAGTTAAGTATTTTTTTATTTACTTGATTGGGGGTGGCAGCTGCCTCCCCTGCCCACGGAGGTCCAGCACTCAAATATGTTTTTTGGGGGGGCTACCTCGGCCCCTAGGAGTTGGCTCCTGTGCCTCCAAGTGGCATCAGGCGCAAATGCCCCATTGAAGTGAATGGTAGTGCCCACTACCACCAGTACAAAGTGTAGCAGCTGAGCAGCACCAACCAGTGATTTCCTCTTCTTTCCTCCCTGGGGCACCCTTATTCTGGACACCCAAGTCAGGGAGAATTGGTTCCATGGTGCTCCCTTTTGGAGAGATCAAAGACAGCTGCTTTGGCCTCCTTGCTCACTGGCACGGGAAGAGCATCCCACCTCATTCCCTACTACTACAGCACAACAAAACTGTGTAAACACCCTGCAAGCAAAGCAGGATGAGAGCAGTCTTATAACTACCCCATAAACTAATCAGAAGAAAAGATCAATAAAGACCAGCAAATCAGGGTGAATGCTAAATAAACAGGTGGTCTGGAGGAGCCCTCAGAGCTGTTTCCCCTCCTTTTCTCCTTTATCTCAAACCCATGTGGAATGGATTGGACGTTTTGTTTGAAAATAGTTCTCTGCTTTCCATTCACAGTGACACAGTCCCAGGGATACCTGTTAATAGTTGGGAATGCACATTACATATTATTATTATTGATTGATTTATAGCCCACCTTTTTCCTTTACAGAACTCAAAGCAGCTTACAGATAAAAACAAGAATCGCTTAAAAACAGAAATAAACAATAATTTAATAAACAATGAAACAGTAGAATTGAAACTATATACATATATAAAATCAGTTTGAAACATACACATAATTACAATCAGCACAGTTCCAGACCTTTCATTTAAAGCAGCCAATTCCCACAAGCCTGTTGGAAGAAGATCTTCACCTGTTGGCAGAACTACAGCTCCCAACACCCTTGAAAACTAGTTATTCTTTGGTGGGGTGCTATAAACATATGGTGTGTACGCAGCCAGAGACTCAGGCTGCAACCCTATGCACGCTTTCCTGGGAGTAAGCCCCACTGAACAGGAGAGAATGTGCTTCCGAGTGAATTTGTGTAGGATTCTGCTGCCAATGACATGGATCCTAAGTTTGTTTACTCGGAAGGAATTCTCCCTGAATTCAATGGGACTTTTGAAGAAGCATGTGCATGATGAATACCTTCTTGCATTCTGGAGATTACATTTCTGAAAGGCAAACCATACTTGCAAGAATCCACCTAGTAAGACCTATCGATTTTTCTTATGGTCTAAAAGAGACAATTATTTGATGCAGACCTTCAAGCAAGATGGTATTGCAGGTATATCAGTTTGGTGCTGGCACCTAACAACTTTGGGATTTGTTTCATACCTGCTATTCCATGTGGCTGATCAGGGCATTAATAGGTCAGCACAGGTAGCCCAGTCTAAATAGGACTGGCCAGGCAACGTGCAAAACTACAAATCTTTATGTTTCTTTTTCTGCTGCTACTTTCTGTGCTTGCCCAATGCTAAACAAATCTGAGCTGTTTGGATGTAGCACTTACACTGATTTAACCCAGTTTGCTTATATAATGATCAGTTTGATACATAGTGATTATTTGAACGTTGTTTTAAGCATTCTTTTATTTACCATTTCTTATTTTGTTATAATCCATGTCAATACAATAAAATACACATAATCCTAGAACTGCAGAGTTGAAAGGGACCACAAGGGTAATCTAGTCCAACCGCCTGCAATGCAACAATCTTTCGCCCAGTGTAGGGCTTGAACCCACGACCTTGAGATTAAGAGTCTCATGCTGTATTGTCTGAGCAAGGGTCTGTTTCATAGCTACATTTAGCTTTCTCTTTTTCTGTATGAGCAACTGGGGTTCTTGCACAGATTTAATGTGCACATGTCAAACTAAGCATGTGAGTTATGTTTGGTCACTGGATTTCCATGATTCCACTGGGCTCTGTTCAGAATCAGACCTAATCTGGCCATTTCCTAGATGCCAGCTGTGCCCTACAGATAGTTATCACCTATTCTCTGTCTCGGAGTTAAACTTAATAACCAGTATACCTGAAGGAGCGTCTCCACCCCTATCGTTCAGCTCCAAGGGTCTTCTGGCGGTTCCCTCACTGTGAGAAGCAAGGTTACAGGGAACCAGGCAAAGGGCCTTCTCAGTAGTGGCGCCCGCCCTGTGGAACACCCTCCCATCAGATGTCAAGGAAATAAACAACTATATGACACTTTGAAGACTGTTTAGGGAAGTTTTTTAATGTTTGGTGTTTTATTGTATTTTTAATATTCTGTTGGGAGCCGCTGACTTTTAGAAGACATCTGAAGGCAGCCCTGTTTAGGGAAGCTTTTAATACTGGTATTTTAATATTCTGCTGGAAGCTGTCCAGATGGCTGGGGAAACCCAGCCAGATGGGTGGGGTATAATTAATTAATAAAATTATTATTATTATTATTATTATTATTTAATAAGGTGGGGCAACAGGAAGTGTTAAAAGCTCCATCATTCAGGAATCAGGGTTACACTTTCCATGATTTCCAGGGTCTTTTCGCACTGCTGTGCATTCTTGCAGCAGCATTCAGAAATACATGGGAAATATTGACTGTGATTCACTTTGCCTCTGGATCCCACCTCACATGTTAGGGGCCATAACTAGAATCTAATGGAGGGCCTATAACTATTGTGCCTGCCGACGGTCCATGCATTCTGATCTTCCTCACAAAAAGGTGATGTACAAAAGTCGTGTTGAGAATTGAAACTGCCTTTGTCGGTGTACAAGCCCCCTGCAATGTGTCATTGTAAGCAGATGCTTGGAGTCACCTGATGGTAAGGTTATTTCACGGCTCGAATCAATCGGCTAGATCCCTATGTTGTATCGGTGCCATCCCACTGATGCCAATGAGGTAGCAATTGTAACTAAGAATGGAAGTTGGCACAGTTTTTCCACAGAGCTGTTGCTTATGTCCCAAAGTCATACACCGCAGATGGCATGACAAGCATTGGCAGCTGTTTTCCATGGAACAGCTAGCCGTGCACAGTGTATCTCTCTGCAGAAAACGAATGACAAGAACCACAGATAGTTCTTGGAAAACAGAAAACATGGATACTTGATCTAGACAGAAGGGGTCAAGGTTAAGTGCCATGTTACATCCTTTAACCCAAACAGGGCAGAGCGTATACAGTAATGGAAACCATAAAGCGGAACTGTGTTTTGTTTTTAATGGTGGTGTTTTGGAAAGAATTCTTGCTAGTTCCTCTTTTTTAGATCTGTAACCAATTTCCAGCAGCACCACTGCATAGGTCAGCCTGGGGAGAGGACAAGCATGTCACAGAAATACATTGCCCTTTCCAATGTGATGGCGTTAATTTATGAAAGCTTCACAGCTCTGAAACTCCGGCATCAACATCTCTAACCATATTTTGCCCACTTATGTTAATGCTGATAGAAGCAATCAGTTTTTAGTAGGAACATTGTGTCATTCCACCACTGTGGCATATCATACACCTGACAACTGCCCTGGAAAAACCGGGACACCCTGTTTTCTCCCCATGAGAGCATGATTGTCATTTTGGGCTCCTTGCTCTTGCATGGATTTGGTCCAGGATCTCACCCTGAAATGCTTTTTCGGGTCCCTGATCTCGCACGGCACCCCAAAATGCACATTTTGGGGCACTGTGCCCAGACAAGTGCCTTTTCTGGGTCTGTGACCTTGCACAGGTCATATGACTCACAAGGGATTGGGGGCCAGGAAGGGGGTGTCCCAGATTTGGGCTGCATCATGATCTCATAGTTTGTTTCAGAAGTGCCCTTGCATCGCAGTGGGTTGAACTAGAACCCCTTGGATCCCTTCTTTCTCTACAATTCTAAGATTCTGCAATATGCCAGTGTTCAATCCTTAGTATTTGTAACAGCTGTGGATTAGCTAAGGGGAAAGCCTAGGCCCTAGACCAAGCAGAGAGCACTAAACTGGAGTTTTTAAAAAGGAAAGCCTTTCTCTGGCTCAGTTTCTTTAAATGCAAAGGGAACTTCCAGTATGTCAGCATATGGGAAAATGCAGTGCCCAGAGCTGAGCACTACCCTTCAGGCTGATGTGAATCTCAGTGGAATGCGGCTACACAAGTGTCATCATGCATGTCTCCTAGATATATTCTTTTGTAATGATAGGCATCAGATTGGCTGTGCTGTGGTGTACGGTATTTACATGTAAATTGAAGTCAAGTACAAAGTGTATTATAAACTTTTGCTCATGCACAATGCCAAGCCAAATCAAGTGGCTGCTCCAGACCCTGGATGCTGGAAAGTGGTGAGGCTTTTTGAAATCCTTGCTCCCTGGAATTTGGCTGGTGCCCAATGTAATGGCATTCAGTCACCAGCTCAAAACATGGTTCATTATCCAGGCTATTGAGAATGGTTGCTGATGATTAGTAATTGCTGTAATTTTGCTTTTCTTGCCCCCCCCCCCCCAATTTTATAAATGCGCCGCAAACCCAGAAGTGAGTGTTCCGGTTTGCAAATGTTCTTTTGGAAGCCAAACGTCCAGCGGCGCTTCTGCGGCTTCCAATTGGAAGCTCCTTCAGCCAATCGGAAGCCGTGCCTTGGAAGTCAAAAGTTTTGGAAGTTGAATGGACTTTCAGAACGGCTTCCGTTCAGCTTCCAAGGTATGGCTGTACAACTATTTTATAAATTACATTTTGCTGCTACCTGCACTGAGTAAGATCCCAAGAGGAAGGATGGAACACGGACACAGACACACACAAACATCACACACACACACACATACACACACGTGTACTCCCAACAGGAGTTACATTCCAGGGGGCCCACACGCATAAGTGAAGTCACGTAAAGGGGGCACCCTCAAAACATCCTTTAAATGCCTTCTCCGCTGCTCTCTCCAATCCACACCAAAAATACCATATCCAAAAATTTCCACAACTAGACTTGAAGCTCTGGGGCCAGCAGGAGGCTAGAGGATGCATAGGAAAGCAGCTGTGCTACCCCACATGCCAACTGTTAGGTGGGGAGGCAGAGCAGCCTAAACAAAGCCCCACTCTGCCTCTGCTCTCTTCAGGGCTTCAAGGTCTCCTCACAAGCCACAAGGACTCTCCAGCTGTCTCCCACCATTGAATTGAATTATTTACTTATTTCCTGGCATCATGAATATACACAGTCATGCATGAGTCCATTGTGCGTAAGTGGAGGGACACCTGTATGTATATATGATTTAAATAAATTATAAATCAATAATCTTTAACATTCCAAAATTTAAAATCATCAAACAATAGTTATTAAATTTAACATCCACGAGATTACCTGAATGCAGAGCCCTCACCATCAACAAATGCAAGGTGGTGGGAACGTAGCCCTCATGAAATTTATCAGTAACTTTTTTTAAACATTGATTGGTATCATTGGATATCCTTCCCTAAAATCTCAGGTGTGCTTTCTACCTTCCTAGGTTTCTACAGCATATTTATTGATGTGGGCCAAGGGAGAAGAATATTTTTTCAGTCTGAGGGCTCTTTTTTTTCCATGTGAAACTTTCCAGCGGTCCCATGTAGTGGTAGAAAGGACAAGAAGCAACTAGCAGGTGGATAATAATAATAATAATAATAATAATAATAATAATAATAATAATTTATTATTTATAACCCACCCATCTGGCTTGGTTTCCCCAGCCACTCTGGGCGGCTTCCAGCAGAATATTAAAATACAATGATTCATCCAGTATTAAAAGCTTCCCTAAACAGGGCTGCCTTCAGATGTCTTCTAAAAGTCCGATAGTTGTTTATTTCTTTGACATCTGATGGGAGGGCGTTCCACAGGTGGAGCAAGGAATTTGACTCATCTTTGTTCAATACACTACATTCCAACCACTCAAAACTAAGAGGTTTCTAAGTCCCTCTTCCCAATCTTTCCACCCAGGAAAACAGAGGCAGCGTGACAGTTCAAGGACACATTCCAGTGATGCAAAAGTATTTAAGAACATGAAGCAGGTGAAGATGTGTGGCCTGGAGAAACTCACAAAACCATATTAGAGATGCTGGCAAGCTACATGTGACCTCTGGGTCTGATGTTCCCCACTCTTGATGTGCAGAGTTCCTTTTGCATTGCCAGAGAAGTGTTCATCTTGGACAAGCCTCACTTTATCTATTTTCAAACTTCTCTCGCCCAAATCACCCATTCCCACTCAATCCAGAGCGTTTTGCTGATTCGTTACTTTTTACTAGATAGAATGAGGCCTTCACTCTCACTCCTGTCACTTTGACATGGCAGTATGATCATTATTCCCTGATAACAAATACGATTCTAACAAAATGACCTTGCCCAGGATCATGTTTCTCTCAAATATCATTCAGTTGTGAAATGGGGAGTAAGTGAAAAGATTTGACCCAAATCTTTTGGAGATGCAGAGTTTAAGGCTCTGACAAGTAGGTGGACCAGATTTTAGAAACAAAGGAAGATGGTTTTGACAAAATCAGTCCGTATCACTATTATTTGGCAGTGTTGTAGAATTAAACCCCATTCGAACATTCTAAGAGTAGTATGTGAAAATGAAGCCATGTAGAAGTTTCCCCATCAGTGACCCTTTCCTGGGAAGTGGCTCTTTCCACAAATCTAGTGATTCCCCCCCCCCCAGCTGTACCATTGCAAGCTACTGAAAAGCAAGGTACAACACCTTCAGGTATTACGCTATGCTTTGCAAATGTGGCAAATTATTTGCAGATAAAGACTCCTTCTCTATCTTGTCCACCCATGTCAGTTTATTCGTACAATTTTCTTTGACTCCAAGAGACTTTAGTATGTTTATTCCCTTTCATATATTCCTGACCACAATCTCCCATGATATCCTTGATGTGAACCTGGTAAAATGTGGGCTGGATTCTGCCACTGTTAGATGGATCAGCTTGTTGAGCAACCATCCCCCAAAGTGCTCATTAATGGTTCTGTATCAACCTGGTCCGTGCTTTATAAATGACTTGGACAACAAAGCCGAGAGGGGGCTGCTTATCAAATGTGCAGATGATGTGAAGTTGAGAGGTGCGTAGCTAGTACCATAAAAGACAAGATCGAGATCTCAACAGTTTGGACCTCTGCGCTGAAACCAACAAGATGAATTTGAGATAAATAGAAAGTTCTGCATTTAGGTATCACAAGTCAAAGGCAAAAATTTAGGATGGGTGAAGTCTGCCTTGCCAGCTGTTGGAGTGTTGCCTACTGAACAAAAATGGGTCACATCTCTTGCTTCACCCACTCATTGACTCTTGTCACACCACCCACCCACATCTTTTGCATCTTTCCTTGTCTTCCATTGACTTAAGGTTTGCCGTAATGTAGCCCTTGGGTCGAAAAAAGATTCTCCACCCCTGCTCTACATCAATAATGATACATTAGGAACCTAGTAAGGCACACTTCAGATTTTATGGAAGGATGACCATAAAAGTTACTGATGAATTTCTTCCTGCAAGAGGACTACATTCCCACCACCTTGCCAATGTTGTTCATTTGTGTTTGGCACAGGTATAGCATAAACTATTTTCCGCATCAGGAGGTAAACACATTTTCTTCACCCTGCATGCTAAAACTATAATTTGTTGGCTATAATCTTCATCAAATCTTCATCAAATGCTTAGCTAACCACAGATGGTTCTAATTGTTTTGCAGGATATATTGGCTCAAGTCGCCAGACACCAGTGAAATCCATATTTTCCTGATTGACTCCAATAGTCGATGTTGTTGGCCTCTGAAAGGAAAGAACTGATTGGATTTTATTTTATACCTACTTTTTATTATTAATTTCTTTGAATAAGCAGTTTCTGCTTAATATGGCAGATTTACAAGGAAGGCAATGTATTGTTAAGCAAAATCAACGTGAAATTGTGTAGTGCTGCTGCTGATCAGCTAAATCATATCTAATAAAATCTGGCATGATTTAAGTAGGCTACATTAAATTTTACATAGTTTGAGCTCTGGTCATTTGACACCACCACCCATTTCTATAGAAAGCCTAAAGAAAACCTTTGGCGATCAGAAACAATAATGCATCCTCTTTTATATGCAAAGTAATCAATTTATTGGGAATACATCTGGGACTCTCACAGCTTCCATACTTCAAATAGTCATCCTCCAACTCGGGGAAGATGAGACGGATGGGGGCAGAGCTAATAGCTCACACACACACACACACACCAGCCCTCCTCTCATGTTCATCGACCCCCGTTTCCAAAATGCAACACCCACAGCCCGGTGTCTTCATACTTGTGGTTTACTTTTCATAGAAGGGAAAGAGGGATTCAACATGAGCCTTCTCTTTTGACATCATAATACTTTTGCAGGATTGGTGTGGTTTTCTGGCTGCAGCAACATCTGTGCTGCTTCCAAAAATTTAGAAATGTTGGAAAAGAAAGGTCACATTTATTCACCTAGTTCAGCAATAGGCAATAACTGGGTTCAAGAATGGAAAGTTGTTCTGATGGCTTCAGAAGTTGTATAGCATAGGGATATGGACAGCACATAGAGAGGTGTGCATGTTGCCCTCTTTAGGTGTTCTGGAAACAGGGTGAAAACAACACACAGTCACCCTCTATCAGCTGGAGGGTGACTGTGTGAAGTGGGGAGCATTCCTACACCTGGTCAGGCTACTTCTGCCATGTAAGTTTGAGTACAATGTTTTCAATGTGTGCCTGACTTAGAGAACCCTCATCTGTACATAAGAGAAGAAATGAAACGAAAGAGGGTTTGTTTTTGTGTGTTTTTTGCCTACGTTAAACTTTCTGCTTCCTTCGGCAGAAACAAACATTGGACCCCAGTTTGACTATGAAAGCATTTTTCCCCCTTCTGCATAGAAGTGAAGATGCTGTCTCGCGGCTAAATTAATCACTGCAGAGTTCCCATTCGGCCAGATGTTTCCTGTCCTATTCATCTAGCAAGAGGAGCCTGTTTGTACGCACTGCCTGCTCCTGGTGATTTCTTGCAGGTACGCACACCGAAGGCTTATCAACCATATAGCAGCAGACACTCTGTTACAAATTATTCCCTTCACATTGTTCTTTTTTGGATTTAATTGTTTGCATTGCTTTAACTGCTTTTTTTTTACATTCAGACAACAGGAAGGGGATAAAACAGGGTTGGAACAAAAGTTAATAAAACATACATTACACAGCTTGGCTTAAGCAGCACTTGTTTGGGTCATTCCCTGCAGGGGTTAACCCCAGATGTTGTTGGGACCCAGTTCCCTTCATGCCTGGACGCTGCCTAGGAATAGACAAGTCCGTCAATTTCAGCTTCTCTCCATTTCTCAACTTTCCAATCTTAAATCCAGTTCTCCACATTTTTACAGCAATTTGCAGATTATATATATATATCACACACACCAGCATTCATTGGTACTTTAGTTCAAAATTCTCCCTATGAATGCAGTTTTGTGTGCAGATTTGACTAACATACACATTTCCGCAAGCATTTCCCTCCAATATGGTTCACTAATAGATGCATTTTTCTGCACATTGCTCAGTGTTTGATTATTTATGTATCTCACGTTTTATTCATTAAAGTGTATACACTGCTTGATTGTAAAAAACCTCAAAATGGTTTACAAAAAAGAATAATACAAACATAGAGCTGGTATGGACACCAATGGTCATCTAATCCAACTCTCTGCAATGCAGGATTCTCATCAATGACAGTACTAGAAAGCACCAGATTGTCTAAATATTACTTTGGGGGGAAAGCTAGCATTGTCAGAGGATAATATTATTTAAAGTTACCCACCCACTACATGGAATTTGACAACTGGTCAATGTAAATGGATTCTTTGCGCCCTCACTATGGCTAAAAGACTGATATTGATCCACTGGGAAGATAGATCTATGCCCCCCCCTTTAATCAATGGGTAAAAGACATGACAAGTCTTGCATCAAATGAACTTATAGGTATCGACTGTGTATGGACAAATATGATAACTGGAAAGCATTTATAAAAAAATATAGGTTATAAATAAATGTATATGTATTAGAATAATAATTTCATTTATATATCTTTGTCTTAGACAAATATGTATAGAATTGTAGTGGTTTTTTATGCAGCTTTTGGTTTCTTTTTCCATTTTTTTCACTTTACTTTGTTTAAGTGGAATATTTTCAATATTTTATTTTTTTGATTTTTTAATGAAAAAACTAAAGCATGTAGAACAGGTCAATGAAAGCCTTCAGGTACCCCGGGAAAGGAAGATACTATTCTGCCGGTGATTCTCTTGTTAAATTCCCAAATTTGGTATTGCCAAATATGGAAGGTGAGAACAGGGCACTGATATTCCTTGCATAGTTCATTGGTCTTCTCTGCAAATCCAACACCCCAAAAGGCTGTCATATATATCACAAGCTCTCCATCTCGAAGCTAGTTCATCCCTGAATATGAGAAACCTTGCCATAGACTGGTCAATAAGAGACCTTCCCTGAGTGAGCTCTTTTCTGGTACTTCGAAAGGAAAGTCTTCCTCCTCCTTCCTAGACAGAAACTGGAACTGTGGAAATGAGGAGGGGGAATGATTTAAGTAAATATAACCCAAGCAGCCTAAAAGGGGGGGGGGATGAACATTCACAACTAATTTAGAAAATATAATATTGATTGTCCATTGCAACATAAATGTAATGTTTCATAGTCAGTACAAAGCATGAAATAAATTGACTAGGGACGAGGTTGGTAAGTTTCGGTTTGTATTAGCATAATTAATTATGCTTCGTTGCAACACTCCCTCGAGCTCAAGATGGAATGCTTACCTCCATGCATAAAGAATTGTTTTCTTCCCAGCCTTACAATTCTTGCAGTATATCACAGAACCGTAAGCAAGAATCAAATGACAGGTCGGATTTTGTTCTTGTAGCATGCTATGTATTAATTTACTTGATTGTGCTCCTTTATGTGAAAAGACACTCTTGCGCAAAACCCGCGTTACAGCATTTTTAACAGTCTTTTGCATGCAGAGGGGATCTGCACTTTGGTGGCAAACTCATCATATTGTCCTGAGTCTCCAAGCACCTTTCAAAACAAACAAACACACAAAACTCAAGAGAACTGACATAAGAAGTACTGTACAGTATCAGATCAATGGCCTGTCTAGTCCAGCATCCTGTTCTCATGGTGACCAACCAGATCCCTGTGGGAAGCCTGCAAGGAGGACCTTGTCAGGTCAGCCGGGGACTAGGATGAGCCCCCTGCCCCAGGCATACGACAGGATCGAACCACCTTTGAACCACCCTCCCCAACGGTTTCTAGTGACTCATGCCTTGGAGACATTAAGCACACATTCAGAGTCCAGCAGAGATAAAAACACAGTCAGAGCTAGGCTGGGGTTGTAAGCACTAAGCTACTTTATTAAGCATAAGGCTTAATCCCCTTTTAATGCCACCCAAGTTGGTGGCCTTCACTGGCTCCCTGTGGGAGCCAGGTCCCTAGTTTCACAATACGCTGCATGTGAAGAAGCACTTCTTTTTAACTGCCCTGAATCTTCCAACCCTGTAGGCCGGTTTGGGGAAACAAATGCTGTTCTAATTACAATCGAAACCAATCGAATTTCAGCTTTCAGTAGGAAGCGCATAGACACTTCAAGTATGGCGTGCAAGGTTTGTAGCCAGGTTCAGTGGTTGCCTCTTTGATGTGTTAAGTATCAGACTGAAAGCAGCGGCAGTACACCAAATCTAAACTCACAAACAGTGTATTTGTGGTGCTTTGTTCACCCTTCTGTTAATATATGGTGAGGGCTTCATTTTTGTGGCCAGTGTAACATACTCAAGCAACGTACGTTTCGTTCCTAACACCAATTTATTTTCTGCTGATCATATAAGAAAGCAAAACCATTAATTCAATAAAGGGTCATTCACCTATTGCATATTTCTTGGAGACGCCTTTAACTTTTTTTGGGGGGGGGAATAGAAATTCTGAGTCATCTTGCACAGTTCTGCTCAAAAGTAATGCCATTTGTAAAACTGTTGCCAGATCATGAGACTTCAGATATTTAGAAAGATAAAGTAAAGGTAAAGGGACCCCTGACCATTAGGTCTTGTCACGGATGATTCTGGGGTTGCGGCACTCATCTCGCTTTACTGGCCGAGGGAGCCGGCGTACATGCTGGTCATGTGGCCAGCATGTCTAAGAACATGTTACATATATGAAAATGAAAAGTGGGCCTGTATGTTGACATTTCCATGGAACTAACCCATGGGTTTACAGACTTTCCATCAATCTTCCTTGATCTTTCCCATTTTATTACCCCATCTGCATGGGGTAATAAATCAGTAACTGGCTGATCAGTTACTGAGTTGCTGTTAACCTTTCCAAGAACCCTGAGGAGATCAGCGCTAAATAAGCTTCTCCATTTGAAAACACTTTATTTGGATAGTCACTAATAGGTTCTTTAAAATTTTTTTACAAAATCCTTCCAGTAGCACCTTAGAGATCAACTAAGTTTGTCATTG